>NW_007726189.1:835231-837840 GCF_000696425.1 Galeopterus variegatus | reverse complement strand
TGTAAATTAGTGCAGCCATTATGGAAAATGGTATGGAAGTTCCTCAAACAACTACAGATGGACTGTAAATTAGTGCAGCCATTATGGAAAATGGTATGGAAGTTCCTCAAACAACTACAGATGGAACTGCCATCCCACTGCTGGGTATATACCCAAAGGAATGGAAATCATCATGTCAAAGGGATAATCTGCACTCCCACATTTCTCACAGCTCTATTTAGAAGAGCTAAGAGTTGGAACCAACCTAAATGCCCACCAGTGGATAACTGGATAAAGAAAATATGGTATATACACACAACGGAATACTATTCTGCCATAAAAAAGAATGAAATTCTGTCATTCACAGCAATATGGATGAACTTAAAGAAAATGATGTTAGGTGAAATAAGCCAGGCACAGAAAGAGAAATACTACATGTCCTCACTCATAAATGGGAGCTAAAAAATAAGCAAATAAATAAAAAAGAACAAAAGAAAGATACAATAATCCCAATAACTCCTTAAACTTTCAAAAAAAGAAAACGGAACTAAGCCCAGCAGAGGAGGAAAAAGAGGAGTGAGAGTGGAGGTTAGCAAGAAATTGGTAAAGGATCACAAAAAATGAATACATTGTGTAATGATATATATAGTAATTATCCTGATTTCAGCATCACGTATTGCACACAGGTATTGATATTTAATGCTTTACCCCATAGATGTACAATCAATTATGTTTCAATAATAAATAATATAAATTCATTCAGATTGTGCAGCTCAGGCCAAAGTTTGTATATGTGTGAGTGTTTTAAATATACTTATTTTTTTTCTGATTATAAAACCACTATATGTTTATTATGGAAAACTATTTTCTTCTATTTTTCCATATCTTTTAGTTAAACTTTAGAAAGAAATAGGGCTAAGTTTTGCACACTTATGCCTAACTCCTTTCAGTAAGGCAGTACAAATTCACAGTCTTATCCATAGCGTGTGAGGGCCTGTTTCCTCCAAGAGTAGGAATTATTTTAAAATCTGACATTTTATGGATCAGGAATTGTGTAATATTTATTTTTAACCTATAATGTACTTCCCTGATTGCTGAACAATTTTTCATTATTTACTGTCTGTTCCTTTTAAATGTTTCCTGAGACCTTTAGCCATTTTTCTATTGGGGTGTTGGCCTATTTTTTTTTTTAATCTGACCTGTACGTGCTTTGCCTATATTTAGCCTGTTGCTATAAATATGCTACAATTTATGCTTTCAGTTTGACATTTTCTTTTTAAGTTTTTATGTTGGTCTGTGAGATCATTTTTAGCTTTTATGTATTGAAATCCATGTCTTTTTTTTGTTTATGGTGTCATCTATTGCTCTTATTCTTAAAACAGTCTCATACAATGAATAAATGCACCCTTACATATATCTAAAATCTGCTTTGTATGCAAAAATGAGTCAAGCAAGTTTGTAAAATCATGCAAATTTAAATTCATTAAATCTTTCCTGAGAATATTTCATAAAAATAAGGTATCTGTGCTAATCTGATTAAAGACTTATTTTCTAGTTTCAGGTTCTTTTTCCTTTAAATTAATGAGCCTTTAAACACAGACTCAATTGATATGATTAAAACAGAAGCAAGCTTAACACTACCTCTAATCTTCCTATATTCTGTGGGCAAGAAAAGAAAATCCTTGTCAAAGCTATTTTTTAAAGTCTACAGCTTTTCACCACTCAGGTAGGTCCAACATAGCCACCAATGTAAGAGAGGTATATCATTCTGGAACATATGCATCTTTCTTCCTTTGCTCAGGAGAGAAAGGGCATTTCAATCTGCAGTCTCAAATGGACAGTAATGAGGATGTGTATGTTCCTGTTGCTCCCAATTCTCCAGAGAAAGAGTCCACTATTCATGGAACCTGACTTTGTTCAAAAGCAACCAGTTATTCAGGACCTGGGCTGCCCAGCACAAGTAACCCACCAATCCTTCCAAATAAGATCACTACAAGCCAGCCACAGTCTTACATTTCCAACACAGCATTCATGTCTAGATAAATAATTAAGTTGGATCACTCAGCTTTATATTTCAATGCAATTGGCTCCAACTATTTTAATTGTCTCATTACAAAGTAGTTTCTGTTATGGGAGCCCCAAAAGAAATTTGTTCAGGGAACTCTCCCAAAACACTATTAAAGAAAGAATATATTAACTTATTATCTTAAAAATGCAATCCCTACACTGAGATACCATCTCACCCCAGTTAGGATAGCTAAAATCCAAAAGACTCTGAACAATAAATGCTGGCGAGGTTGTGGAGAAAAAGGAACTCTCATACATTGTTGGTGCTCCCACATTGCAGCACTCTTTACAATAGCCAAGAGTTGGAACCAGCCCAAATGTCCATCATCGGATGAGTGGATACGGAAAATGTGGTATATCTACACAATGGAATACTACTCAGCTATAAAAACGAATGAAATACTGCCATTTGCAACAACATGGATGGACCTTGAGAGAATAATATTGAGTGAAACGAGTCAGACAGAGAAAAAGAAATACCACATGTTTTCACTTATTGGAGGGAGCTAAAAATAAATAAATAAATTCACAATAAATAAATAAATATTAATTAATTAATTAAT
>NW_007726189.1:776395-835221 GCF_000696425.1 Galeopterus variegatus | reverse complement strand
GAAAAAGGTATGGAGGCTCCTTAAACAATTGCAGATTGATCTACCATATGACCCAGCTATTTCACTGCTGGGAATATATCCAAAGGAATGGAAATCATCAAGTCGAAGGTATACTTGTTTCCCAATGTTCATTGCAGCACTCTTCACAATAGCCAAGAGCTGGAATCAGCCCAAATGTCCATCATCGGATGAGTGGATACGGAAAATGTGGTATATCTACACAATGGAATACTACTCAGCTATAAAAACGAATGAAATACTGCCATTTGCAACAACATGGATGGACCTTGAGAGAATTATATTAAGTGAAACGAGTCAGGCACAGAAAGAGAAATACCACATGTTCTCACTTATTGGTGGGAGCTAAAAATAAATAAATAAATTCACACACACACACAAAAAAACGGGGGGGGGGGAAGACTTAACAACTACAACTCCTTGAAGTTGATACGACAAGCAAACAGAAAGGACACTGTTGGGTGGGAGGGAGGAGAGGGAGGAGGGAGGGAGGTTTTGGTAATGGGCCACAATAATCAACCACCTTGATATCGACAAAATAAAAATTAAAAAAAAAAATAAAAATAAAAAAAATAAAAATAAAAATGTAATCCCCACCCTGCACCCCCAAAAAGAAATAAAGAAAAAAGTAGAGTTTCTAAATACAGTACCCAGCATATGGGGAACAAGCAGGAAATCGATCCAATACCATATCACTGGATATTCTAGCCTCCTGGTCTCAGGATGTACAGTGTTTAACAATACATGCATATGACACAAAAGTGACAAAAACTTTGGTAAGTCAACTAAGATCCAGAAAAGGTCAAGAAGAATTCTATCCCATCCCCAAAGTATTTGTATTGGGTTATCTCTAATGAACGTAGAAGAGCCACTGTATTTCTTAGGGGCTAAATAAAACTTTTTAAAAGGTCAATGGAAAAATATTTATGTGAAAATGCCTCCAAATACTCTTTTAGTGGGTGGATTCGGCACATACCTTTGAACTTAGTCCAAGTTTGAATTAAGCTAGAGTTCACCTTTAAGAAACAACGAACCTGTTTTTAAGTAAAACCCAGTATTAATAAGAAACATGGAATGTGAATTAAAAAAAGATATCAACTGAACTGTATCTAAATATTTTACAAAGTTTTCCATGAGCCATCAGTAGATTTCTAAAATGAGTGATCTTTTAAAAAACTTGTTACTCATTCATCTGTAAAAATCTAGTTTTTTATGTGTATGCCAAGCATAAAATTGCCCCACGCTAAATTTAACACAAACCTCACATTACAGAATTATGTGTTTTGTAGTTCAATGTAACTATGACAGTGATTCAAAGGGTAAAAACATACTTAAAATAGTCTACCTTCTGCTGCATTTCAGTAGAATGAGGAAAGCCTGAGATGCCTGCAAAAATTAGGTCCATATTTTAAACCTCCAGGCAATCAAGCCAAGAAAATAAATTGAGAAACCAGGCCGTGTAATCACAATCACTTGCAAAACCATATAACTATTTTTTATTTGTAATTGTTAGCAGTTTCTTATGACTATAACCTTTAAAAAATATCTTCCACTTCAAAAATTAAATGCACATGTACATTAACATTTTTTGTCTACTTATAGTTAGGTGCTAGCTATGCCAGATTAAAATTCCCCCTTTTTTTCAGTCCAATTCTGTATTCCCTTTTAATTTTTATACATTATGGTTGCAAGTTAATTTCATATCATTTATCAAAATAAATGTTGGCTAAAATTTTGATCTTTAAAACTACAATTTTGAAGAAATCTAGACTTTAACAAATAAAATATAATGAAGAGAGCCACTTCACGATAACAGTGTTTTTCACAAAGTAATATGTTGCCTTTCCAGATGTAACTCAAGCATGTTTACTCATTTTATATATGTAATATAATTAAAGATTCTCAACATTATAAATTGGTATGCACAACTCTTCACAGAGCACGCTGAATATAATATGAGTATAAAATGAGTTATTCAAGGTCATACATTATGTTGGTTAGGCAGCCAGCACTGGCAGTCTCAAATTCTGGCCTTCTCCCATGTGTACCCATCCCAGGAGATCTGAGCTCTAACCTTTGTTTGCACAATGCTAGCACAGGTATTCTTCAAATTTAAGGAATTGATTAAGCAGAAGAGAAATTAACCTAAATGTTAGCACAATATATGAATTAAAATTAATTTTCAGGTAACTAATTCATCACCTGAGTCATCAATTCCTAAGCAGAGACCATCTTTTTTTTCTAATGTACTTAGGTAGCTTTGAGCTGGTTTCAGGGGACTCTGGGTTTCTTTGGGAGAACCCGTGTTTCAGCTTTCTCACCCCCTCACAGTTGGGAAGGGGTGAGGAAACATTCTTATTTCAAATGCTCAGTTTGAACCACTGCAGACCAGAGGAATTCCTAAAACATTAACAGTCTGGTTAAGTTTTAAGCTGACTTCAACTAGCTTTATCACTTCTAAGTTTATCTCTAAAGCAAACCTTTTATGCATTCTTACACATTTCTGATCACTTAAACTCACTGGCCTCTTTCTGATATCCCTTTCCCATATTTGTAAAAGCAGTTCCAGTATTCCTTAGTAAGTTAAAAAAAAAAAAAATCAACAAACAGATAAAGCTAAGGGCCAAAATATCACTATTTAATGACAAAGCTTGCAGGTTACCTATAATGTCATTTCATGTTAAAACTGTCAAGTTAATAACTAGTTGATTTCCATGTTCAAATACATAATGTTTATATTCTTCAAAAAAAATGTCTAGGTCAAAATGTAACTATCCATGAATAAACTGTATACTCTTCAGTTACTATGTGCATGCAAAAAACATCTGACAGATAAAAAGCATAACAATGAACTTTATGGCAAATCTACACAGAATTATATCATTTTTGCAAAAGAAGGGAGAGAAGAGGTATGTAAGGAAATCAACATTTACTATGTGCTTACTATGAAACAGACACTATGCTAAGTACTTTACATAAAACTGCTATTAATTTAATGTTTCTTACATTCCCTTACCAAGTAATTATACACCAATATAAGCAAACATCAAAGAAATTAAACACAAACTCTGAGAATCCTGAACTGATTCCATTTTTCCTTGGGCTATATGCTAAGCCCATCAAATTCATCACCCCTACGTATATGGTCCAAGGCCTCAGAAGCACATTAATTTAAATTATTCCCAGAAAGTAAGCCAAGAATACCATTACCTCACTGAAATATTCTTTTCAAGAGACTAATTTTGATTATCCAAGAATTCGATTCCTGTGAGTACACACTGATATGAATTTGTTACTAATTTCATTATACATCAAGAGATGAGCTGCTAGTACCAAAGACTAAAGACCCTTCTTTAAGACAATTTGCAGACTTAAGCTTTTTCAGTGGCCAGAGGTTGTAAAAGAAAGATGGGGTTAGAAGTTAGATAGATTGGGTATTTGCACAGGCTGAATATTTTGATTCACAGATTTACAGTAAAGTGGCCATTTCAGGGAAAATACATACTTTCTTGGGGGGTGTGATGCTAGAAAAAAAAGTCTGTATGTCCAATGCAAAATATCTTGATCACATACATTTAAAAAAAGAAATAAACTGGAGTTGATTTTTAAGTGTCTGACAATTCTATAAGCAATTTTATTCTCACATTTCTAATATTTCACTTAGTGACTTTAATAAAATGTTAAAAATTCTAATGACTCAGCAAAATGTAGAAAACGCTTATGGCAATGTTAAATAAAAACAACACAATAAAATTTTTTATCTACATTATAATTACATAAAAATCTGTGTGTATAATAAAAACAATTAGAATTGTGAAAACAGCTGATTTGAGAGCATAATCTACCTGTACATAATTACTTTTTTTTATATTCTAAAAATGCTGTTTCAATAAAAACAACTGGAAAAAGATTGTCATCACTATGTGGATTCAATGGTACTCCATCTGCAATGGTTTAATCATGTTATGGATATGAATGTCTGTTTTCCACTTATTCTATCAGTTCCAGGAAAGCGAACACCATGAACCTCTTATAACCTCCATAATACTTAACATGGCATCTTGGGCCCAGATAGACCAAATCAATACCCAGTGACAGCTAGTCATTGAACCTCTGATGAACACCAAGTTCATATGACATAAAAATGAGACTTACTGTTATTTGTTGGTTCAGGAAATCCAGCCTTTGGACCACTCCATCCTTTGTTTTCCCCTGTCTGAAAGATTAAATCAATTGTTTACATCCAGAGAAACAGGCTTATTAAAAAGAAAAAAAGTTGACTAACCAATTAAGCAAGGGCAAAAGTCTCTCACACAGTTATTCTGCATATTCTTTCCATATTTGATCCCAGGACAATGGGCTACTAGAATAATTAACATGAACAGTATCATCTATCTCTTTTCTATATTTGAATCTATTTCTGATGTCTCCTTCTGCTTTTATCTGCTCATTTAAATTTGTAATTTTTTTTTTTTTTTTTTAAATATGGAACGCTTCACGAATTTGCGTGTCATCCTTGCGCAGGGGCCATGCTAATCTTCTCTGTATCGTTCCAATTTTAGTATATGTGCTGCCGAAGCGAGCACTAAATTTGTAATTTAAGGCATCAAAAAGCCCTATATTCAGTAAGTGTATTACACAGAACATAGGCTCCATCTAGGTGATTAAAAAATAATTCTTATTCAAACAATGAAAGATAATAATCATCGCAAGTACTAAAGTGACTAAAAGAAATTCTTTATCAACTTCTGAGGTCAGACTAATGAGAGAAATGTTACAATGTCTGCCTGGAAAAGTCCTATGATAAGGATCACCAAATATTGCTAATGACATACACAAAATATTGAAAACTAAGCCCTATGATAGAGTTTGGATGTGTTGTCCCCCCAGAACTCATTTGTAAATCTGATCCCCAATGTGACGGTGTCGGAAACTGTTTGTGTCACGGGGGCAGATCCGTCATGAATGGATTAATGCTCTCCCTGGGGGATGGGGGTAGTGAGTTCCCACGCTATTAGTTCCTGTGAGAGCTGGTTATTTAAAAGACCCTGGTACCTCCCCTCTCTCTCTCTTGCTTCCTCTCTCCACGTGATCTTCTTGTACCCACCGGCTGCCTGCTGCTTTCCACCATGAGTAGAAGCAGCCTGAGGCACAAGCCAGATGCAGCTGTCCCAGAACTGTACGCCAAATAAACCTCTTTTCTTTACAAATTACCTAGTCTCAGGTATTCTGTTATAACAACATAAAATGGACTAATATCCCCTAACTTTAAGCAAACCATGTAACATCCTGACTTCTGTAAGATGAACTGTGTTCAGTATAAAATACATTCTGAAACTTAGATATTTTGAAGAAGTAAGATTCTAATCCAATTAATAAGTTATGTTTTCTTTTTGTGGAGCTGGTATTGTTGATATGAAATGCTCCAGGAAGAAAAAAAAAAGTTTATTTCCTATTATCATCAGCATTTTATATTTATGTTATGGGTCAAATGGATAAATCAATTCCAGATATAAACACAAAATACAATTCTAGCAAATAGTTTACCAATGTTCATTAAAAAAAATGTTCATATTGAATTCTGTCTCTTTCATTTTTATTATACACCTTAGAGTGACAAGGACAGATATATACTGGCAGACAGCAGAAGCAAAAAAGAAAATAAGTTTTGAAAAATAAGTTGACAGTATGTTAGAAACAACCAGCAGCTTCATATGAACTGCGGAGCATCTCTTTCTGCCTTTATCTCTTTTATCTTTTTAAAATGCAAATTCCTGTCTTCCTCCACATTTACCATCCTGAGATCAATGTTGTAACCTTTGATGCAAAATGGTAACACAGGCACCCTTTACAAGACAGAAATTGCTGTGTAATAAAATAGACTGATAGGAGCAAAGCTAATAGCTAACACTTAAGACTTAAAGTGTGGTTGGTAAAAAGTGTTTTACATGGATATGGATTGTCTAGTTTTCATCTTCACAAAAATTTGGTTAAGATAAGCAATGTTAACATTCAATTTTATAGATAAGCAAACCAGGGTTACAGAGGTTCACAAATTATTCTAAGGTCACACAGCTAATATGTGGAGGTGCCAGGATGTCAACAACCTAGGTCTTTCTAACGGAAGAGACAGTAATCATACTATCTCATTATTAGGAGAGAAAGCTGAAGAAAGGAATTTTCAGAAAGGGTATGGATTAAGTGTAAACTGTGCATCCAAAAAAGGATGGAAAAAAACACTGGAATGAAGAACAGAGTTTGGAACTAATAAGAAGAGTGCTCAAAAGGTATGGCTGGATGGAAAGTACTACAAAGAACAAATGAGAAACAGAACTCTGACAGAGAAGTAGATACATCCAAGGGTGGAAAGAAACAGAAAAGGTTGTGAAAAACAGCTGAAATCACTATTTGCAGAAAGCCCCAGCGAACAGAAAGAAAAAAAATATATCTAATTTTTATTTTTCAACCCATTCTTACCTTTAATTTTATTCATACCTCCAAAACAGTTTGTACTTATCAAACTGCTGACAACTGTTTAGGTCTTTAGAGAAGTATTTACGTTTCAGGAACCCTGGAGCAGTTCTACAATTAGCCACAATATTCTAGTCTTTCCAAATAAGTGAATTTTCATTTTTAACAACTTGTAACATTGGAATCTGTTTTATTCAATTGTACTAATTTCTTCTGTTCCTTACCTTGCTTTTGTTACCTTAATGAATTAACTATAAATTTTGCCAATAGGTAACATGTGATGTTCATCTGAGAACCATGCCTAACATCAAATTTCTCATTCTTGTGAAGATCACTGTTTGGAAAGCATGGGGAAGTCCCCCCCAGCAGGGACATCACAGTAATTATTAACACGAACTCATCTCCTGTAAAGGGGATGCCAGCAGGTACAAAGTACAGCTCATCTCCCAAATCTTACTTCCTGTATTTCTTCTGTTTTATACCTTGATGACTTCATTTCTATAAACACGCTTTAAAAAAAAAATTGAATTTCAGTCCTTCAATCCCTTTGATTTCTCCCAGTCTATCACATTACTTACAGCTTACTTTCTTATATGCCTTATTTAGATCAATTATCATTTTCATTCCAGCTGTCAATTATTACCCCTTTGTCCTTCTGGAGACCCATCCTGCAAATCCCTAATCATAGGCCATTTTGCTTTGTTAGCTTCCAAATCCAAGATCCCAAGAGCTGCATAACCTTACAAACTTACATCTCTTAAAATTTGTAGCTTCCAAACCCATCTTGATAATCAGCCCCTCTCGGTAATGTGCTCCTCACAGTGACTGGCCATTCCTGGCATATACAAATGGACCAGACTTTACTAGGCTGTCACTGTAAAAAGATAGAAGTGGACCAAATGTCTGTAAATACTGATAGAAGTTGGTGTGGAGGTCCAGGGGACTTGCATTTCTATGTTCTCTGGGAAGTACAAGAAAAGATCACAGAACTAGAGGAAGCTGACTGAGGAGGGCTACAAGTTTGAAGAAAGTGTAGTCAGCAAGGAACAAAAGAGTGTAGGTTGATTAGAAAAATGCAGATTCCAAGATGTCATCAAGACGGTGGAAGAGACAATCCCAAGCATCGCTCTTCCCCACAATTGACAAATTATAGCTACTGAAAAGCAAAGACTGCCAAACTGGGACTACTGGAGCTCAGGGGAACAGGACGAGAGATGTGAGGAGTTCATGAAGACAGGAGAAGCAATGGAGGGAGGAAGAACAGTGCTCCAACTGTTTCGAGCTGTGGCCATGTCAGGGCCAACCCTGTGAGAGGTGGGAAGAAGCTGTAGTACACACAGAGCAGGAGCCAGCAAAAGCTTCAGCTGGGCCCTTTGTGTGAAGTTGCCTAGAGCCTGCAGGAGAAAAGAGGGCCTCGGAGCACACCATACTAGCCCCCAGGCTAGCAAGACCACTGAAAGGGTTCCCATGGACCCATACAGAAGCAAGGGGGTGCAGCCAAACAAAGATACAAACTACCCAGAGGCTGGTGAGTCATCATGAGGGACCCACACATGGGCACCCCACAGGATGTCTGGAGTACAGGAGGGAGGCTGGCCTGCAGGGAAAACACTGGGGTGGGCAACTGCTCTGCCTTCCAAAAGGTGCAAGCTCACTCAGTGGAGACTAGTCAGGGTGACAGAACTGCAGGGGGAGCAGTTTGCTGAAAAGACTCAGTCTCAGGCCAGAATTTGACCTTACAAGACTCAGAAGTGATTAAAGGGCCAACAATCAAAATCTCCACAAAAAGCCTTCCCCAACAAAGCAGCAATTTAGTGCAACCACAGAGCTCAAGTGCTGGTCCCACAGGAAGTTCCCCTGATTTTGGAATTAATAAAAACCACAGAACAGAGACAAACCTCTGGTATTAACCAGCAAAGGTCTACCATATCATACCTAGAAGAGGTGGCAGTCTCCTTAAGTGCCCAAGCATCAACATAAAGACATGAAGATCGAAAAAGAACAAACAGATATGCTACCAACAAAAGAAACAAATGAAGCACCAGCAATTGACCCAGAAGAAGAGTGGATTTATGAAATGTCTGACAGAGAATTCAGAATAACCTTGTTAAGGATGTTCAGGGAGTCACAAGAAAATATATATAGAAGGTTAAATGATATCTGGAAAACAATCCAGGAGGAGAATGAGAAACGTGACAAAGGAATTGAATCAATTAAAAAAAAAAAACCTCTAGAACTAAAGAATACATTATCTGAACTGAAAAACTCAATAGAAAGCTCTAATAGCAGACTTAATCAAACAGAGGAGAGAATCCGTGAGCTCAAAGATAGAACATACAAAAAATAGAGCAAAAGGAAAAAAATGAAACAAATACAGCAAATATGGCACTCCCTCAAGCAAAATAACTTCTGCATAATTGTCATACTCAAAGGAGAGAAAAAAGGAAGAGGTGTAGAAAGCATATTCAAGATAATAATGGCTGAAAATTTCCCAAGTATGGAAAAAGATGACACCATCCAGGTACAGGAAGCTAAGAGGTCATCAATCAAGTTCAATCCAAAGAGTAACATCCCAAGGTACATCATAATCAAAGTATCAAAAACCAAAGACAAAGAAATGATACTGAAAGAGGCTAAAGAAAAGAAACATATAACATTTAACAGAGCCCCAATATATCTCTTACCTGGATTTCTCAGCAGAAACCCTAAAGGTCAGAAGACAGTGGGATGATATATTCTGGGTGCTGAAGTAAAAAGACTGTCAGCCAAGAATTTTCTATCCAGCAAAACTAATCTTCAAATATGAAGGAGAAATACAGTCTTTGCTAGACAAGCAAAAGCTATGGGAATTCATCAACACTAGGCACGTATTACAAGAAATGCTAAAGGTAGTTCTTCAATTTGATGATGCTAAGGAGCAGCAAGAAAACATCTGAAAGTACATAATTCATTAGTAAAGTAAGTTCACAGGCAACCTCAGAATCCTCCAATAGCGTAAGGGTGGTGAATAGACCGCATACATCCTTCATACGAAGACTTAAGGACAAGCCTAACAAGACATTAACATATACAACAACCATATATGAAATAGGCAATATTGAAAGATGTAACGTGAAGCAAATTATCAAAAAGTGGGAGAGAATGACACCAAAGCACGGAGTTGGCCTTAGTTTTTCCTTTTTTCTTAGATATTAAGGTTAACTTGTTATTAGTTGAAAATCATCTGTTAAAACTATAACATGTTCTTTTGTAAGCCTCATGATAACCACAACACAAAAACTTAGAAGAGACATACTAGAAATAAATAGCGAGAATCAAAATCAAATATACATTGCTGTCAAATCAAAATACATTGCTAGAGAAAACCACTCAATCACAAAGGAAGATTGTAAGACTGGCAAAAAAGAAAAAAGGATCAACAAAACAACCAGGAAAAAAAGGAACCTAATGGCAATAACAAGTCTCTATAAATCAATAATTCTAAATGTAGAAGGATTAAATGCCCCAAATAAAAGACACAAAGTGGCTCAATGGATTATAAAACAAGAATCAACAATATGCTGCCTACAAGAAACTCACTTTACTTATAAAGATACATACCATCAGAAAGTGAAGAGATGGACAAAGATATTTCATGCAAATGGAAACCAAAAAAGAACAGCAGGAGCTATACTTATATTAGATAAAATAGATTTCAAGCAAAGGAAAGCTTAAAAAAAAAGAGATAAGGAAGGTCATTATAAAATGATAAACTGTTCAATTCAACAAGAGGATATAACAATTCTATATATATATATATATATATATATATATATATACACACACACACACACACACACACACACCCAACTCCAGAGTGCACAGGTATATAAAGTAATTACTAGAAACAGACTACAACACAATAATAGTTGGAAACTCAGCAAAGGACAGATCATACAGACAGAAAATTAACCAGGAAACATCAGAATTAATCTCTTCTATAGACCACCAAGACCTAATGAACATATACAGAATATTTCACCCAACAGTTGTAGAATACACATTCCTCTCAGCAGCCAACAGAACATTTTCTAGAACAGACCAGATGTTAGGTCATGAAACAAGTCTTAACAAATTTTAAAAAACTGAAATCATATCAACTATCTTGTCTGACCACAATGGAATAAAACTAGAAATCAACAATAAAAGGGACACTAGAAACCATACGAATACATAGAAATTAAACAACATGCTTTTAAACAATGAATGGGTCAAAGAAGAAATCAAAAAGGAAATTAAAAAATTCCTGGAGACTAATGAAAATGAAAACCTAACATACCAGAATCTATGGATATAGCAAAAGTAGTTTTAAGAAAGAAGTTTATAGCAATAAATGCCTACACTGAAAAAGAAGAAAGAATTCAAAAAAACAACCTAACATTACACCTCAAGGAGCTGGAAGAGCAAGATCAAACCAACCCCAAAATTGGTAAAAGGAGAGAAATAACAAAGATCAAAGTAGAAATAAATGAATTAGAGATTAAAACCAATACAATCAATGAAACAAAGAGTTGGTTTTTTGAAAAGAGAAAAATTGATAAACCTATAGCTAGACTAACAAAGAAAAAAAGAGAAAAGATTCAAATATATAAAATCAGAAATGAAAAAGGAGACATTACTACTGATACCACAGAAATACAAAGGATCATAAGAGACTACTACAAACAACTGTATGCAGACAAACTGGAAAACCTAGAAAAAATGGATAAACTCCTGGACACATATATATAACCAAGTTTGAATCATGAAGAACTAGAAAACCTAAACAGACCAATAACAAGTAATGAGATTGAAGCAGTAATACAAAGTCTCCCAACAAAGTAAACCCCAGGGCCAGATGGCTTCACTACCAAATTCTATCAAACGTTTAAAGAAGAACTAATACCAATTCTTCTCAAACTCTTCCAAAAATTTTAAGAGGAGGAAATACTTCCAAACTCATTCTACAAGGCCAACATTAACCTCATTCCCAAACTGGAAAAAGACACAACAAAAAAGAAAACTACAAACCAACATCCCTAATGAACACAGATGTGAAGATACTCACATCTGGCCCCATATAGCTAAAGCAATCCTGAATAAAAAGAACAAAGTTGGAGGCATCACACTCCCTGATTCCAAAATATTCTATTAAGCTACAGTAACCAAAATAGCATGGTACTGGCATAAACAGACCAATGGAACAGAATAGAGAGCCCAGAAATAAACCCATGCACTTACAGCCAACTGATTTTCAACCAAGGTGCCAAAAATACACAGTGGGGAAAGTAGACCCTCTTCAATAAATGGTGCTGGGAAAACTGGATATCCACATGCAGAAGAATGAAACTAGACCCCTACCTCTCACCAGACACAAAAACCAACTCAAAATGGTTTAAAGACCTAAAATTAAATCCCAAAACTATGAATCTACTAAAAGAAAACATAGAGGAAATGCTACACAAAATGGGACTGGACAGTGCTTTTTTGAGTGAGACTACAAAGGCACAGGCAACTAAAGCAAGCATACACAAATGGGAGTACATCAAACTGAAAAGCTTCTGCACAGCAAGGGACACTATCAACAAAGTGAAGAGACAACCTACAGAACAGGAGAAAGTGTTTGCCAACCACACATCACAAAAGGGGCTAATATACAGAATATGTAAAGTATTCAAACAACTCAACACTAAAAAAACAAATAACCCAATTAAAAAATGGGTAAAGGACCTGAAAAGACATTTCTCAAAAGGCATTTTTCAAAAGAAGACATACAAATGGCCAACAGGCACATGAAAAAATGCTCAAAATCGCTAATCATCAGGGAAATGAAAATTAAAACCACAATGAGATAGCACCTCACCCCAGTTAGAATGGCTACTGTCAACAAGACAGAAAATAACAAATGCTGGTGAGGATGTGGAGAAAAGGGAAACCTCCTGTGTTGTCGGTGGGAATGTAAAGTGGCACAGCTATTGTGAAAAACAGTACAGAGGTTCTCAGAGAACTAAAAATAGACCTACTACCTGCAATGACCCAGCTATCCCACTACTGTGTATATACCCAAAGGAAATGAAATCAATATATCAAAAAGACACCTGCACTCCCATGTTTGTTGCTATTCTATTCACAATAGTCAGGAGATGGAATCAACCTAAATGCCCATCAACGGATGAATGGATGAAAAAACTGTGGTATGTATGCATGATGGAATACTATTCAGCTATAAAAAGAAATAATATCCTATCATTTGCAAGCAACACGGATGGAACTGGAAACCATCATGTTAAAGTGAATTAAGCCAGGCACAGAAAGACAAATACCATGTGATCTCACATGTGGAATGTTAAAAAAAAAAAAAAAAAGTGGTTCTCATAGAAGTAGAGAGTGGACTAAGGGTTATCAGAGGCCAGAAGCGGAGGCAGGTAGGGGAGGGAAAAGTGGTGGACTAACAGGTACCAAACTATGCAATCCACCCTAAGTGAACCACTGTGCAGTATGTGCATGTATTGAAACACACTGTATCCCACAAATATGTACAATATTAAAAACTAAAAGAAAAAAAAAAGAGTGGGGACACACACCTGCTCCACAAAGAAGCCAGAAGAGCTGAGCAATATTCTAGCTGCCATGAGAAAAGCAGCTGTCATGAAGGACTGAGCTATCTCCACACTTTGTGCATAATAAAACCTTCACAGGAAAAAAAAAAAAATGAAGTAAAGATTTTTTTTAGCAGGCAAAAGCTGGGAGAATCACTGCCCACAGAGCTGCTAATACAACTAATATTAAAGCAAGTCCTTCAAGCATGAGTATGATACTAGAAAGAAATTTGCATCTATAGAAACAAATGAAGAATATTGCAAATGGTAAAAACGAAGGTAAATATAAAAGACATTTTCCCCTGATTTTAACTATTTAAAAAGACAATTGACTAAATAATTATAAAGCAAAATTAGTAACAATAAATTGTGGCATTTAAGTATGAACATACTTCAAAAAGTTCTTGGAAAAAATAGAATTGAAAGATAATATGAATCTTTCTTTCCAAAAACTTTTGGAAGTACCCTGTACATATAAAATAAAATGTATGACCACAAAAGGAGGTCATAGAAACATAGAAGTAAAATATATGCCCAGGACAGGTCAAAGTCAACAAAGAAAAAATAAAAATAATAATTTTTTAAAAAACCAAAGAAAAGAAAAAGAAAACTAGTAAGATGGTATGCTTAAATACAACCATCTCAATAACTATAGTAAGTATAAATGGTCTAACACCCCAACTGAAAGGCAGAGTTTGTCAAATTAGATTTTTAAAAAGCAAGACACAATTATATGCTTTCTAAAAGAAACCAATTTAAATATAAAGACACAGATAGGCTAAAAGTAAAATAAGAAAAAGACTATCCCATGTAAACCGTAATCAAAATAAAGCTGGAGTGGTTATATTAATAACAAACAAAACAGATTTTGGAACAAGGAATAACAGGAAATATCACATAATAATAAATTGGTCAAGTCAAAAAGATGTAATAATCCTGTATGTGTATGTAACAACAAAGCTTTAAAATACATAAAACAGAAAGTAATAAAATTGGGCCGGCCCGGTGGCGCACTGCTACAGTGCGCCGCTTGGGAGCGCGGTGGCGCTCCCGTCGAGGGTTCGGATCCCACATACAGACCGGTTCCCGCTCACTGGGTGAGCAAGGTGCGGGCGCAGCACCGAGGGTTGCGATACCGTTGCCGGTCCCGGTCCGGTACGGGCGCGACACTGAGGGTTGCGATCCGTTGCCGGACACAAAAAAAGACAAAAAGGAAAAATAAAAAAGAAAGTAATAAAATTGAAATAAGCAGATGAATCCAAACTTGTAGCTGGAGACTTTAATACTTGATAAAACAAGTAGACAGAAAATTGGAACAGATACAGGGTTTGAAAGAAGAAACCAAAAGGGAAATCAGAACATATTTTGTACAGAATGGAAATAAAAAACCAACTTGTCAAAATTTGTGAGAAAGAGCTAAACCAGTGCTTAAAGAGAAATTCATAGCATTAAATGCTTAAGTTAGGAAAGAAAGCTCTCAGATCCATAGTTTAAGCTTCCACCTTACAAAATTTGAAAAAGAACAGAAAATTAAAAGCAAAGCAAGTGAAGGAAGAATAAAATAAAGATAACAGCAGAAATCAATAAAACAGAAAATATAAAAACAGCAAAATCAACGAAATTAAAACCTAGTTGTTTGAAAAAAAATTTTTTAAATTGATAAACCCCTAGCCAGACTGAACAAAAGAAAATGAGAAAAGAAATAAACTACCAATATCAAGAATGAGAGTGAATATCACTACAGATTTTGTAGCTATTAAAAAAATAAAAGATTGTTATGAACAATTTTATACTAATAAATTAAACAGCTTAGATGAAACAAACTCCTTGAAAGTCTCAAACTACCAAAGCACACTCAAGCAGAAGTAGATAACCTGAGTAGCCCTATATTTATTTTTAGAAACTGAATTTGTAATTAAAATCCTTTCCCACAGAGAAAATTCTAAGACCAAATGGCTTCCCTAACAACTTCTATCAAACAATTAAGGAAGAAATAATACCAAACTCTTCCAGAAAATAGAAGAGATGGGGATACTTCCAAACTTCTTATGTGAGGCCAATTATACCCAAATACCAAAACCAGATAAAGATATCACAAAAAAGAAAAATACATACCAATGTCTCTATAAACACAGGTATAAAAATCCTTTAAAATATCAGCAAATCGGTGGCTCACTCGGGAGAGTGTGGTGCTGATAACACCAAGGCCACGGGTTCGGATCCCATATAGGTAGGGATGGCCGGTTCGCTCACTGGCTGAGCGTGGTGCTGACAACACCAAGTTAAGGGTTAAGATCCCCTTACCGGTCATCTTTAAAAAAAAATAAAATAAAAATAAAAATAAAAATAAAAAAAAAATCAGCAAATCTATTCTAGCAATATATAAAAAAGGTAATATATTATGACCAAGTGGGGTTTGTGCCAGACATGCAAGGCTGTTTCAACATTCAAAAATCAATGCTACTTTGGGCCAGCCCGATGGCGCACTGGAGAGTGCGCCACTTGGGAGCACGACGGCGCTCCTGCCGAGGGTTCGGATCCCATGTGGAGACCGGTTCCCGCTCACTGGCTGAGCGCGGTGCGGGCGCAACACCGAGGGTTGCAATCCCGTTGCCGGTCCCCGGTGCGGGCGTGACACCGAGGGTTGCGATCCCGTTACCGGTCAGTAAAAAAAGACAAAAAGGAAAAAAAAAATCAATGCTACTTCACACCCATTAAAATGGCTATTACTTGTTTTTTTCAGTTGGCGAGGATATAAAGTAACTGGAACCTTTGTGCATTGCTGGTGGGAATGTAAAATGGTGCAGCCATTGTGGAAAACATTTTGGCAATTCCTCAAAAAACTAAACATAGAAATTACTATATGATCCCACAAGTCCATGTCTAGATATATACACTAAAGAACTGAAAGCAGGGACTCAAACACTTATCCACCAATTTTCAGCATTATTCACAATAATCAAATGGTAGAAACAAACCAAATGTCCACCAACAGATGAACTCGTAACAAAATGTGGTATATACATACAATGGGATATTATTCAGCCTTAAAAAGAAATTCTGATACATGTTATAACAGGCAAAACTTGGAAACAGTATGCTAAGTGAATAAGCCAGACACAAAAGGACAAATATTGTATGATTCCACTTATGTGAGGTACCTAGAATAGGCAGGTTCATAAAGACAGGAAGGAGAATAGAGTTTGCCAGTGGTCAAAGAGAGAAGGAAGGGGAAGTCATTGGTTAACAACAGAGCTTTTGTTTGGGATGATGAAAAAGTTCTGGAAATGAATAATGGCGATGATTGTACAACATTGTGAATATACTTAATGTCATTGAACTGTACACCTAAAAATGGTTAAAATGGTAAGTTTTATGTTAGGTATATATTATCTCAATTGAAAAAAATGAAGTTTGCCTTTAAACAGGAAAACCATATGATCATCTCAATACAAGCAAAGAAACATCTAACAAAATTTTACACTGAGTGATGATTAAAAAACTCCCAGCGAAGCAAAAATACAACAAAATATTCCGACCTAATAAAAGGCATCTATGAAAAACCTACAACCATCATAAAACATAACAGTGAAAGACTGATGATTTCCTCCAGATTGGGAACAAGGTAAGGATGTCTGCTCTTAACTACTTCCATTTAACATTGTACTGAATGCCCTACTCAGTGCAATAAAGCAAGACAAATAAATAAAGGTATACAGATCAGAAAGGAAGAAATAAAACTCTCTCTATTCACAGATGACATGAGCACTGATACAGAAAATCCCAAAGTTACTAAAAATAAAAAAAGGTTCTCTAAGTTAGTTTACCAAGGTCAAAGGACACAAAGTTAATACATAAAATCAAATGTATTTCTATAGACTAGCAAGGAAGAATTAGAAAGTGAATTTAAAAACCAGTTCCATTAACAACAGCATCAAAAAACATGAAATACTTGCAGATAAACATAACAAAAAATATGCAAGCTATTTCTATGAAAAAGTACAAAACATTTCTGGGATATATTTCTAAAAACTCTAAATAAATTGAGGAATAGACCTTGTTCATGGATGAGAAGACTCAATATTCTTAAGATGTCAATTTGCACAAAATTCATCTGTATATTTGATACAATACCAATAAAAATCAGAGCCAGCTTTTTTCTTCGTTTGGTAGAAATTGATTCTAAAATATTTATGGAAACACAACGGTTCTACACTAGCCAAAACAATTTTTAAAATGCAGAACAAAGATGGAGTTCTCACTTTACTTGATTTCAAGCCTTAGTAAAAAAAGCTATAATCAATATACAGTTGTAATAGCCCAAGGACAGAAATACAGATTAATGGAACTGAACAGAGAATCCAAAAACTGACCTACACATATGTGGTCAATTGATTTTCAACAAAGGTGCTAGGGGAATTCAATGGAGAAAGCATTGCTCCTTCAACAAATGGCTCTGGAACAGTTGGATAGCCATATGTGAAAAAAGAGAAAGGAGGAAGGAAGGCATGAAGGAACGGAGGGAGGAAACCTCAACCTTATCCAAAAATTAAATCAAAACAGATCATGGGCCTAAATGTAAAACCTGAAACTAAAAAACTTCCACAAGATAACACAGGAGAAAACTGTTGCCACCTTGGAGTGGGCAAAGTTTCCTTAGATAGGATCCAAAAAAGTATGAATCAAAAAGAAAAATCTGATAAAGTACACTTCATCAAAATTAAACATTTTGCTCTTTAAATGACATTGTTAGGAAAATGAAAAGACAACTCACACAATGGGAGGACATATTATAAAATATATATCTGATAAAGGGCTATATCCAAAATATAAAAGAACTCTTATAATGCAATATTAAGAAAGTAAACCATTCAATTTTTTAAAAAGGCAAAAATTTTGAATAGACACTTCAAAGAAAAAATAAACACAATAAGATACTCGACATTATTAGTCATTAAAGAAATGCAAACTAATATCCAATGAGATAACATGACACACCTACTAGTATCACCAAAGCTATCAAAACTGACAATACCAAGAGCTAGACAGGGTGTGGAACAACTCAAACTCTCAGATATTACTGGCGGAAATGCAAAATGGTACAAGCCTTTCTGGAAAACAGCTACCAGTCTTACAAAGTTAAACATGCACTTATATAATACATACATATGAATATAACGGAGGAATACGTACATATAAAGATTTGTGCATGAATGTTTAAACCACTTTATTTATATTTATAGCCTCAAACTATAAACAACCCAAATGTTGGTGAAAGATAAAACAATAAAAAAATAAAATAAAAAAGAACAAGGTAGTGTTAAACGTGACAACACAGATGACTCTCAAAAGCATTATGCCAAGCAATAAGAAATGAGACACTAAAAGCTACGAAATATATTATTTAATTTATATGATATTTTGGAAAAGGCAAAATTATACAGACAGAGATCGGATCAGTGCTTGCCAAGAAATGAGAGTAGAGGACCAGATTAACTGGAATGGTACAATTAGGCACTTTTGAGGGTCAAGGAAATGTTATAAAACTTAATTGTGGTGGTGGCTAATGAGTAAATATATGTATTTGTCAAAATTCATTGAACTGTACCTCAATAAATCTGAATTTTTTAGAAAGTGGGGGTATATTAGTATATAAGCATAGAATATCTCTGTGAAGATATTTGTTTTATTTTTATTTATCAAACCCTTATTTAATATTCACTGTATTCCAGACACTATTCTAGATGCTGTACAAATATTAACTCACTGTGGGAGATGCCTGGGAAAAGAAACTATAAGAATGAGGGTCTTAAGGTAAAGTGAGAGCAACATTTTTTTCACTGTCTATTCTGTTGTTTGAATTCTTTTAACCGTGTACATGTCTTACCTATTAAAAGAGAAGCTTTTTAAAAACTGCTCCCGCTGGTTTTTAAAACTGCTTTTGACACGCCCACCAAAGATCTTGTTACAAATCAATATATTCAGTCCTTCTCTTATCTGACCTCGCTGCAGCATGTGACTACCATCTAGTGGAGTCATTTTCTACTCCTCCTTTTGCATTCTTTCCTCCTCCTTCATGTATCCCCCATGCATATCATCCGCTGCTCAGTTTTATCAATTACACTTCTGAAATATCTCTGGAGTTTTCCCCTCCTTCTCTCTACCAGCCCCGTCTTAGTGCAAACCCTCAGTATCTCCTACCTGAACAACTCCGCTCCCCTCCTGACTGGTCTCCCTGCCTTCATTCTCACTCTGCTCAAATCCATTTTCCACATTACTTACAGAATTATCTTCTTTTTTTTTTTTCCTTTTTGTCTTTTTTTTTTTACTGACCGGTAACGGGATCGCAACCCTCGGTGTCGCGACCGTACCGGGGACCGGCAACAGGATCGCAACCCTCGGTGTTGCGCCCGCACCACGCTCAGCCAGTGAGCGGGAACCGGTCTCCACATGGGATCCGAACCCTCGGCAGGAGCGCCGCCGCGCTCCCAAGTGGCGCACTCTCCAGTGCACCACCGGGCAGGCCCCTACAGAATTATCTTCTAAAGAATGCAAACCTGACCGTTTAGTTTCATGTTCAAGTCTTAGATGAATAATTCCTCAAGTTCTTTACTTTGCATAAAAACTGTGATCTCAGCCTTCCCTGACTTTCCAGATTCATCTTCATGCTCTCTAGGTTTCAGGATACTGTAATTATTGTTATGTGATCAAAACACCTCACTCCCAACACTTAATGGACAGTCCCTTAAGTGCAAAGACCAACTTCTCGTTATCTTCAGTTATAAGTGTCTGGCATTCAGTAGTGTGATAGTTAATTTTATGTGTCAACTTGTCTAGGCCACAGTGCCCAGCTATTTGGTCAAACATTATTCTGAGTGTTTCTGTGAGGTTGTTTTTGGATAAGATTAACATTTAAATCTGTACACTTTCAGTTAAATAGGTTGCTCTCCACAATGTGGGTGGGCCCCATCGAATCAGCTGAAGACCTGCATAGAACAAAAAGGCCAACCTCCAGGAGCAAGAGGGAATTCTCCAGCAGACTACCTTTGGACTGGAACTGCAACTTTTTCCTTAGTCTCCAGCCTGCCAGACTCCCAATCAGATTTTGGAATAGCCAAGTCTCCACAATAGCATGATCCAATTCCTTAAAAGCAATCTGTGTGTGTGTACGTATGTGTGTATATGTGTACCTTTCTATGGAGAACCTTGACTAATACAGTAGGTATGCAAAAAATGTTTTTCAAATTAATAAAATTAATTAATTAATGAAATTAATGCTGGTTTTATTCTGTTTTGCTTTCACTTAACTTATAAATAAATGTCTGTAAAGAGATTTATTTTGACATATTTTTATAAATCACTCACCAGTTTTAAGTCAATATAAATGTGTTAAGTTAAAACAACATATACACAATATAAAAACTACAAAAACTTGAACACATGTTAGGTTTCATGTTACAAATACTTTTAAAGGAAGAAAAAGCATTGACCAGCCAGGTCATAAAAACAGAATTGAAATCTCTAGCAATACCACACAGACAAATGACGTTTTAGTCACTCAAAAGAAATGCATAGATAATCACAGCTGCCTTAAAAAGAAAAGTATATCTAAATGTTTTTTAATAGATGATTTTATTTCTTACGCTAAACTTCAGAAATGTATTCCTGCAGAAACTAAAAATACCTCTGAAACATGTGAAAAAATGACCTGGTCAAAAGCATATTACTTTTGATAAAAGAAACTATTAAGCCTGTTTTGTGAATTTTCATATAAATAAAATGTTTAATAGAAATAATTTCTACACATGCATAGATAACAAAATCATAATTTAATACACAATGAAACTGAGCCAGTTCCAGCCAAGTTATCTGCCAAGTCCTGAATTCAGGGTTCTCTGCTTCTCTTGCAACAGAGGTAGGTGTTAATGATGTCATTAACTGCTGCAGAAGAAATAGGGGACCATGAACACAGGTCTTGGCAGAAAATAAATGCCCTCTGAGTTTACATTTAAATTTAAGGTAAATAGAAAAATTATTTTATAGAGTGTCTGTCCAATATAGTTCCTGCCCTAAAGGGATAAGTCAGAATTTTTATTTCCAGTGTTTCCAGCTGTATTCCAAAAATCAAGGCTAACAACCTCTGTTCCTAAAAGGCACAAATTAAGACTGTGTCTATATGGCAAAAACAAGCAGACAATAAGTTTAAAAATATTAAATTGGTATTGGAATATGTACAACCATACAACAAATTTTTAGTATTTGCTAATCATAAGACTATAATTACTCATTAACATTTCATCTTACCCTTTAAGTAGATGTTATTTTGTACTTAAAGTATCTATCTTTAAAGACATACAGTACGAAAAGTTAAAACTGACATCTACTTTAATACTAGTTAAGATGAGAATTTGCAAATCACTTTGATATTTTGACAGAGAGGACACATACATGTAAACTTAACTCTCACCTTGTCAAGTTGATCTTGAAGACTAGTGGATGCTTTATAACCAAGTTGTAACAGCATTGCTTCTGCAGCATTTTTTTTGGCTATCTTTTTATTAGGTCCTGTTCCGGTAGCAACTTCACTTCCTACCTTGACCTGGTAAGATTAAGTAAATAAATTAATAATAGTGGTTTTGGGTAAACAGGAACTCCTTACATCATGAAGTAATGTATTCTACTCTCTAGCATTCAAAATTATAAGGTTCAGTAGAAAATACAAACAGAAGGAAGGTAAGATCTCATTTATGTAATATTATGTATACAGTAAAAATATAAATGAAGAAAAATATGGAAAAATTGTCCTCAAAATGTCAATGGGGGGTTATCTGAGGATGGTAGGATCTTAGGGAATTTTTACTTACTTACACATTTATATATTACTTGATTTTTTAAAACATTAAACTTGTATTATTTATATAAGCAGAAAAATAAAATTTCCATCTTAACAGAGTTCATATTGTTTATGACTACAATAAAGACTCCTTACTTCAATTAATAAACTGCAAAAGTTGAAATTCACATTGGTGCCATTTAAAATAATGTTCACACTGCCTCCCAAGTTAACAAATATTTATATTAAATAGTTCCTGGAGAGAATTAATGTACAAGAGTTAGTACAACACTGTAGTTAAGAACAAAAGGCTCATGAGTCACACCAGGGTATGAAATTCAGCTCTACTATTTCCTAGCTGTATCAACTACTGCAAATTATTTAACACCTCTAAACATCATGTTCTTCATGAGTAAAGCAGGGATAATATTGACTACCTCACAGAGTTGCTTTGAATATTGAACAAGATAATGTATGTAAACTACAGTGTTTAATCATAATTGCTCAATAAATTTTTTTTTATCATTAGAACTATTCCACAGATATCTTTTGTGAACAATTCACACATACATGTGTATAAATATATACATGTACTTAAATACACATCAGCCATCCTATATCCACATGTACATTTTCTGAATTGGGTAATACTGTTTTCAAGATGTACAAGGGTACTTCAAAGAGTTCATGAAAAGATTCATATGGCCTTTCAGTTTTATTTTTCCACAAACTTTCTGAAGTACCCTTGTATGTGCTAAGAGATGATACAAATATGAAAAGTAAATTAGAAAGCAAAAAAGGATATAGAACTATAGTGGGATTTGTTTTTACACACTGGTCTCAGTAAGTTATTGAAGCAGACAAATAGTTAATCACAACTCTGAAAATTAAACAGTGTAATTTCAAATAATCTATGGGCAAAAGAAGAAGAGATACCAGTGGAAATTAGAAAAGATTTTTTTAAAATAGTAATGGAAATATATCAGAACTTGAAGGATGCAGCTAAAGGAGGGTCTAGAAGAAAATGTATAATCTTAACAGCTTATGGAAAGGCAAAAAAGAAGTTATAAACATAACACCAAAATAAACTCAGAGAAAATAGAAAAGACAAGAGAAAATATTAAGGAAATAGAATACAAAGAACAATAGAGAAGATAAAAAAGCCCAAAGTCACTTCACTGAAGAATAATAAAATAAGCCAAAGGTAAGACTGATCAAGAAAAAAATGAGAAGAGACAAGTAAGAATGAAAAAGGGAGATCTCCACACTTCTGCAGCATTAGAAAATAATAAGAAATACTGGAAACAATTTTATGCTATTTTAAAAAAATATTTAGATAAAATAGAAAACTTCCTAGACAATAAAAATTACCAAAATTGTCACAAAATAAACCTATAACTAAATAGGGCTATAACTACTAAAGAAATTAAAATCATAATTAAAAAAAAAAAAAAACTTCCCACAATAAAAACTCCTGAGAGCTTCTCTAATAAATTCTACTCAATATTTAAGGAAGTATTATGCCAATCTTACACAAATTCATCTGAAAATAGAAAGAGGAATCAGTCCACAATTATTTTATTATGCGTCACTTTGATTCCAAAACCCAACGAGAAGAGTATAAGAAAGGAAATTTACAGAATAGTTTTACTCATGAATTAAATGCTAAAGTTTTAAACAGTATAATGAATAAAGCAATACATAAAAAGAAGAATCATGACAGAGTTGGGTTTATTCCAGAAATGCAAGGTTGATTTAACATTTGAAACTCAAAATAAATCAATGAAATTTACTATATTAGTAGTTTGAGGAGACAAACCATATGGTCATCCTAATAAAAGGAGCAAAAGTATTTGATAAAATTCAGATTTCATTCATGATAAAAACTATTAGCAATCGAGAAAAAGAAGGGAACTTTCTCAATATGATGAACATGGGCATTTCTCAAAAACCTACAGCAAACTTAACACTGAAACTTTGAGATTAGAAACAAGACAAAGATGCCCTCTGTTATTATTACTAGTATTTAACATTTTACTACAAATCCTGGAAAGAGCAACAAGGCAAGAAAAAGAAAAGGTATAAGAATCAGAAAGGGAAAAAAACTTCCATTATTTACAGATATCACATTTATATACAGGAAATCCAAGAAAATCTACAGATAAATTGTAAGAATTTATGAGAGTATAACAAGCTCTCTGTATGAAAGGTCGGTATACAAAAGCCAACTGCATTTCTAAATTCCAAACCAAAAAATATTAAAAGATGCCATTTACATTAAGTGAAAATCAAATACCTAGGACGTTCAAGTCCTCTATATCAACCATAAGCACTATTGACAAAAACTAAGAAAAACCTAATAAATAGAACAATATATCATAATCATGATATTATAATATCAGTTCTCTTCAAATTGACCTACAAATTCAATAATTCCAATCAAAATCTCACATATATTTCTACAATACTCGACAAACTGATTCCAAAATTTACATGGAAATGCAAAGTGCTAAAAACAGCCAAGATGTTTTTGAGTAAGAACAAAGTGGGGGCACTTATTCATCTGGGACTCTAGACTTATTATGAAGTGAACATAAAAGAAAAGAGATAAATTTGACTGCATTAAAATAAATTATCTCTGTTCCTCAAAAAGCACTATTAAAAAGCAAAAAAGAGAAGTCACAACACAAGAGAAGAAATAGAGGACTCACATCCAGAATATATAGTGAATTCCTATAAGTTTTTTTAAAAGGCAGTAGAAAATGAGCAAGAGAGCTGAACAGTCATTCTATATATGAAAAGTTGTATTGTTTAATCAGATGTCACTGTGCTTTGCTTAAAAAAAAATAGAAAGCTTCAATAGCTTCATGACATTTTAATAAATTTTCACAATTTTATACTGTCACAGAGTGATGATACACTGGGTACGAGCAATGAATGAATATGTGGTATAACAAAATCCAGTTTTCAGATATATAGCATGATACGTCTAGCCATACTTTCTTTTTTGGCTCATGTCAAATTATAACATCGGATGTTTCGCCTGTCCCAGAACATACAGATTCTCATCTGGTATCCACATTTGAGTACTATTTGCCATTTATTCCTATACTAGTATTTACAGTTTTATTTATGTTACTATTTCCATCACTACTTAAAAATAGCTTCAGTGAACCAACCACTCTTAAGGAATTGCGGATATACAACACAGTGGTAACAAAATACAAACGTAACAAACAACATGCAAATGATATGACAAAAAAAATTGTACCCTTCTAACAGAATTTTAGTCGACAAACTAAACAACATAGTTTGTGTAGCAGATCAAACACTGAAAATGTATTCATTAGAGAATTTCTATAACAACTATCACAAATCATATAGCTCAAATCAAATGTTTTTGAAGCATTTCACCATTTTTTCTTTTGAAACAAGAAACCATAATGTGATAAAATCGGAGGTATTTTTTGGACCTCATTTTAAGAAGCACTGATCTAGGACAGTCACAGCAGATCCTTGGTACTGAATAAACACACCCTACTTGCCATATTAGTGTTTGCCTGAACCTGACCTCAACACAACAAGCCCTATGGATAATGTGCTGGAATCTCTGGTAGAGTTGCCTCTGCTACCTGTCATTTTTTCCAATGCTTGATTTGTTCCTCTGCTTCACCAGCGCATATGTTGTTGCTGGAATGCTTGTTAGTGAAAAGATTAGGTCAGCTATGTCAAAAGCTTCCTCTGCTGCTCTGAGGGTCAAAAGACTTGCCAAAGTAAATAGAAGGAAAAGATCACTGAGCAGTAAATAATTGCAAAAAAATTTTCATCTGTTTTTACATGCTATACATACCTCACTCACTCTCATTCCACTTTTCTGATGCTTCATCACTAAATCTCATTTATCTACGCAGGCCTGATATGCCCTTTGGTATGAGGCTCCTGCTCTTGGACTTGCCAGCTATCATGCTGCTCCCATCTCTGCGTTCACCTTGTATCTGTATCTGCTGGATTTACATCTGACCTATTCTGACAATTTCAAGACTTACTTCCAGAACAGGTGCTTCTCAGATTCATTTTCCCATTTACCCACCCATACCACACACAAGTTTTTTAACAGCGTGATTCAGTAGTTTGTAAGTAGTTATCCCAGAGTAATTTGTTTGTATTAAAAATACCACACTGCTGAAGAACTTTCATTTCCTACTAACAAACATAATGGTCATTCAAAATATCACTTTATCATAAAAATCAAGTATAAGTAAATTTCATGAGTCAACTTCCTAGAATGCTCACAAATTTTATAACTATTGTAAATAAGAACTTTACATTAAAATGTTAATTTCTATCTGCAAAGAAACTCAATTACTTTACTATGCAGTAAATTTATTTACTTGTTTATTTTTATTTTTGGCCACAAAACAAGTCTTAATACGTTTAAAAAGACTATGATCATAGAAAATATGCTCTCTGACCAGAGTAACAGAAGGAAATTTAGAAAACTCACAAATGTGTGGAAATGAACACTCTCCTAAATAAAAAATGGGTAAAAAGAAAAATCACAGGGAAATTAGAGAGTACTTTGAGATAAAAATCAAATAGAATATATCAAAATTTCTATGATGCAGGGTACATGCAGTGCTTGGAGGAAAATTTATACTTGTAAACACCTATATTAAAAACGACAAAAACCTCAAATCAGTAATGTAAACTTCTACCCTAAGAAAATAGAAAAAGAGCAAACTAAACCAAAAGCAAATACAAGTAGGAAATAACAAATATAACAACAGAAATATATGAAATAAGGAATTAAAAAACAATAGAGAAAATCAACACAACCAAAAGTTGATTCTTCATAAAGATCAACAAAATTTGCAAACCTCTATCTAGACTGACCAAGAAAAAAAGAAACTAAAATTACTAAAATCAGAAATAAAGTTAAGGGCATTACTACATTGTTATTATTGTTTTCTGTGGGAGTAGGATTTAGTTTCTTTCTCTTTCTCATTTGCATTTTAGTTCTACTAGTGGATTTTGTTCTTTCTTGTGTATTTGTGGTAGTGATTATCATTTTTTAGATTCCAGATGCAGAACTTCCTTGAGGATTTCTGGTAGGGCTGGTCATGTGGTGGTGAACTTGGCAGCTTTTGTTCGTCTGGAAAATACACTATTTCTCCCTCAATTCTGAAGGACAACCTTGCTGGGTATAGTATTCTTGGCTGGCAGTTTTTTTCTTTTAGTATTTTGAATATATCATCCCATTTTCTTCTGGCCTGTAGAGTTTCTGTTGAGAAGTCTGCTGTTAGTCTGATGGGGGCTCCCTTATATGTGACTTGATGTTTTTCTCTTGCTTCTTTTAAGATTCTCTCTTCATCTTTGAGCTTCGCCAGTCTGACTATATAATGCGTCTCACAGAGGTTCTTTGTGGGTTGAATCTGTTTGGGGATCTTTGAGCCTCCTGATCTGAAGGTCCATGACTCTCCCTATACCTGAGAAGTTTTCCATTATTATTTAGTTGAATAGGTTTTCCATGCCTTTTCCTTTCTCTCCCCCTTCTGGAACACCCCTGATTTGAATGTTTGTGAGCTAAGGTTATCTGCTCTCTCTCTTAGATTTTTTTCATTTTTTAAAATTCTTTTTTCCTTTTTTGTCTACCTGGGTATTTCAAAAAGACTATCCTCAAGATCAGAAATTCTTTCTTCTGCTTGCTCTAGCCTGTTGCTTAGCTATCTGTTGTGTTTTTTATTTTGTTGAGTGAACCCTTCAGTTCCATGAGTTCTGCTGCATTCTTTATTAAGGTATTTTTTTGTAAATTTTGTAAATTTCCTCCTTCACATCCTGAATTTTTTTTTTCTCATTTCATTATGTTGTCAAACAGTCTTCTCATATCTCAGTGAGTTTCCTTAAGATTGTTGCTTGGAATTCCTTTTCAGTCATTTCAAGGGTTTCCTGCTCTATAGGGTCTGGTATTTGAGAATTACTATATTCTTTCGGTGGTGTCATATTTTCTTGGGTTTTTGTATTTCTAGTATCTCTACATTGATGGCTGGTCATCTGGTAGAGCAGTTGCTTCTTCTATTATTCTGGAGTGGTCTGTGAGGAGAGAGACATCCTCTCCTTTTTCTGGTCTCTGCTGGTGACTCTCATTGTAGTCAAGTGTCTGGCATGCCACCTACATGGTAGCTGTGGCTACTGCTGTGGCACTGAGCTACTTTTGTGGCAGCGGTAGCTGTGGTGGGCAACCCATGCAAAAGTGGTGCTTTCAGCGTGCTACCTTGCCTGCTTCTGGGCAGAGGGGCTGCCCTTAGTTACTGCCTAGGACCCCAGGCGTACTCTCTTGCCTCTAATGCAGTAAATTTAAAACTGCCAGATTTTTGTCTTTAAATTACATTAAATTATTCACATGAATCTCGTCCTCAAAAAAACCAAGGAATAGATGGAAAAGCTAATATCATAATACATAATAATGCAGTGTGCAGATATGCAATTTTGTTTACTTACCATTATTTTCTCTTTGAAAAATTAAAATACCCCTCTCTATAAAAACAAAAAGCTTTTAGAAATTTGCTTTGGAACGACTACCCAAATAGTATCATCAGAGATTTTCTTTTGTTTATCCTATCAACACAAGTAACTGCATCCATTTTATAACATACAAACTTACTCTTTTTTGGTGACAGATAAAAACAAGCATATTATCTCTAGATATTTTACTTCCACATTCAATTATAACAAATGATGACATTGTTTAAGTAGTTTATACAAAAGCCTTTACTTTGATAAAGTTGCTCCAATACTGTAACAGATCCTCGGGGCTCCCAGAAGGTGAAAAAACAATATGAATTCAGTGTGAAAGCATTTAAAAGCACAGCCAAATGTCCCTGTCTGAGTAGAATGTTTATAAATACCCATAAAATGAAAGCTGGCCTAAGATACTTTAAATTTCTCTTTCAAAATGGGTACTCAATATACTCCATGGAAAAGGAACTGGTTAATAAAGCCAAAGCCAGTTTATAATCCTAACACATGTCTAACATACAGATGATTTTTTTCCTTCAAGTTTTGGAGTTCAAAGAATACTTTCTAGGATTCTTCAAAGCTAAGAGTGTAAGAGGAAAAATGATGAATATATTCTAACAAGTGAAAATACTAGAACAACACTGTTCTGGATCCTAAAGACATCTAGACAAAAATATGTGCTTACTAACCACAGAAGAATTCCCTCTCTTTGGATACCTGGATTCCCAGCAGTGGTTTATGTTGACTATATCTTAAGTTTACATCTCTAACAAAAGCCAAACATACTAGCTCTCAGTCAGGCAGGCAGCAAATATTATCAAATATTTATTAAGTTCCTACTATTTATAAACCACTGTTTTGGATACTAAGAGATAAAGAAATACGGAGATTATAAATTAGGAGGGAAGGTAAAGCTTAGCTATGCATGAAAAGTTAATATAAGATACTGCATTTGAAAGCCTAAGTGTCTGCCACATGATCAGCACTTAATAAACATCTGTTGATTTTATCTGGATTATATGAAAGGTGAGATTCTTCATTATAATCCAGAAAGTTTCTCTAACAAACCAATAATGAAAAAAAGTTTGAGGACAATACAGAGAATTTAAATACAGACTGGGTATTATTAGATGATTCCAATGAATCATGTTTAATGTAAGAAAAACTTCCACATTTTTTAGAGATATACACGAAGTTTGTAAGGCTGAAATGACATGTAGTTAGAAATTAGCTGGGCCGGCCCGGTGGCGCACTGGATAGTGCACCGCTTGGGAAGCGCGGCGGCGCTCCCGTCCGAGGGTTCGGATCCCACATACGGACCGGCTCCCGCTCACTGGCTGAGCGAGGCGCGGGAGCAACACCGAGGCTTGCGATCCCGTTGCCGGTCCCCGGTCCGGTACGGGGGCAACACTGAGGGTTGCGATCCGTTGCCGGACACGGAAAAAAGACAAAAGACAAAAAAAAAAAAAAAGAAATTAGCTTTGAAATTAGCTTTGAAAGAAGGAAGAGATAGAGAAAAGAAGAAAGGAAGAAAGGGAGGAAAATTAAGAAAAAGAAAAGAAAAATTAATAGCTGAATCAACTGTGGCAAAAATCTTAATAACTGCTGTGTTTGGGTGATGGGTAGGTATTTTGAGGGCACATTATACTATTCTCTACCCACCATGGAAATGTTTGTGATTTTCATAATAAAAAATTAAAACAAAGGGTTTTTTCTTAAGACTAGGGCTTGAGTTTGCAAATGAAGATGAGTAGGTAGGATCTGAAAGGAAGGGAGGGTATTTTAGGCATTCTACCTCATTCCTAGCCCTCACCCATTCTTCAATTTTCTTGGCTGCAAAATGCAGCAGTTAGATTTCTCAGCAATTCTGAGTCCCTCAGCTCCCATCATGGCTAAACTAGCCAGCTTGCTCTGTTTTTCAAATTCTCCTGATAGCCCACAAGCTCATGCTCTTGGCCCTGTTTCATCTACTAAGTCCATCCTTCTAACTTTTGTTTCTAATTCCATTTGTCTCCAATTCCCAGTAGTTAACAGACTCGGGCTGCAAAATGTAATACAAAAAATCAAGAGATAGGCATTAAATGATTAAACTCTGGAGTAAATAACCTGGTGAACTCACAGTCCCTCCAAAAACTCATGCTGTGTATTCTAACACGTCCTTGACACTTGAATGTTTCCAAATTGGGAGGCGAACCTAGAGGTAAATACAATTTTACTTTCTTGTATTAATTCCTAGTTTACCTTTCCCGCATATCTCTATTCCAACCTGGGGATTTCTAAATCTTTTCAATAATTTTAAAGTGTCCTAATATAAAGGTTAGAAATACCTGCATCACAAATTCTCGACGTCGAGGCATTCCTCTTTCTGAAAGCAAAACATAATCTGGCTCCTTTTCCTTTTTGGCCTGTTGAATTTGAGCCAGGCGGCTAATAGGGTTCATTCCTTGACCATATTCTGGTCCAGCCTGAAAAATAATTATAGAAAAAAATATTAAAATATGTTTGTAAAACATGTTATTGGATCCTTAGAAAACACTGGTTCTTCCCTCTACCCCATAACCCAAAACTGTGATTAGAGAAGATAAACGAGAATCATTAATGAAGATTCATAAAGGAAAATCATAAAATGTATCTGTAACTAAGGTTTCTATGGGATATGGGGCTCAGAGGTATTATTAATAAGTTGGATCAACTCTGCTTTTAAAATTGAGTAACTTCAGTACAGGAGAGGTACTTTATAACTTCTGTTCATTAAAAAATACCAAAAAGAACATAAAAAGACAAGCCATGAACTGGAAAGAGATATTTGTAACACATATAACTAAAAACGATATGTCCAGTATCCAAAATATATTTTTAAAAACTCCTAGAAAGTACTAAGAAAAAGACAATCTAAAAAAAAAAGAATAGGCAAAAGATGAAGAGATACTTCACAGAAGGAAAAAAACATGAAAAGATAACCTCATTAGGACTCAAAAAATGTACATTAAAACCACAGTGAGAAACTACCTCACACCCATCAATTTAGCAAAAATTAAGAAATCTGACAGCTCTAACTGATGAGAATGGGGAGTAACAGAAACCAAAATTTTTTATGTGGGCAAAAGATTTGAACAGACCCTTCATCAAGCCTCATGTCCCACTAAACAAACATATAAATTGTCAATATCAGTCACTGGGGAAATGTAAATTGAAACCACAATGGATACCAATACACATGTATTTGAACATCTGAAATTTAGAAGATTGACTATACTAAATGTTATCAAAGATGTGGAGAATCTCAAATATTCACACACTGCTGAGGAGAATGTAAAGTGTACAGTCTCTATCACTTTGAAAAACAGTGGCAGTTTCTTGAAAAGTGGAATATATACCTACTAAGTGATGAAGCCATTCCATTTTGAAGCATTTACCCAAAAGAAATGAAAGCATATGCTCATAAGATATGTACACAAATGTTCATAGCAGCTTTATGCGTTTAATAGCCAAAAATTAGAAACCATCCCAAATAGCCACCAACAAGTAGATGAATAAACAAATGGTGATATATCCATACAATGAAATACTCCTAAAAGATCTTAAGCAGAGGCATGACATGATCAGACAGGTGTCTCTAAAAATCATACTTTTTAAAAGATCATTTGGTGTCAAGAGTACTTACAGGGAGGCCAGTTAAAACCTTACTGTAGGGGCCAAGCCCGTGGCACACTCGGGAGAGTGCAGCGCTGGGAGTGCAGCGGCACTCCCGCCGCGGGTTCAGATCCTATATAGGGATGGCTGGTGCGCTCACTGGCTGAGCATGGTGCGGGCAACACCAAGCCAAGGGTGTTGGTCACAAAAAGGACAAAAAAAAAAAAAAAAACCTTACTGTAGTAGTTTAGGCAAGAGAGGACTGTAAGTTGGGTCAAAAAGCTGGCAAAAGGGATCGAAACAAAAGAACCAACTTAAGAAATATTTAGGTGATGGAATCAATAGAAGCTGTGATTGACTGGATACAAGGGGTAACAGAGAAGTTAAAAATGACTCCCAGCTTTCTACTTCAGCAGCTGGATGCTGGTGCCAGTCACAGAGATAAGGAATGCTGGAGGAGAAAGAGGTTTAGAAGAGAACATGGTGAGTTTTGGACACAGAGTTTGAGACACTTGTGAAATATTAAGTGAAGATGTCTAACAGGCAGTGTAGAACACAGAAGAGTATTTAGGAATCATCTATATAAAGACTGAATTGAACTCCTAGAAGTAGAAGAGCAGCCTACGGGAAGAGTAAGAGGGAAAAAGCTGAGAAGTTCACTATTACAATGCTTAAATGGGGGCCGGCCCGGTGGTGCACTGCTATAGTGCGCCGCTTGGGAAGCGCGGCGGCCCTCCCGCCGAGGGTTCGGATCCCACATACAGACCGGCCGCTCACTGGCTGAGCGAGGGGTGGGAGCAACACCGAGGGATGCGATCCCGTGGCCGGTCCCGGTCCGGTACGGGCGCGACACTGAGGGTTGCGATCCATTGCCGGTCACGAAAAAAGACAAAAAAGGATAAAAAAAAAAAAAAACTACAGTGCTTAAGTGGAGGGAAAGGAGAGATAAAAGGAGACGTTCAGCTTTTGATAAAACTCTGGTTCCTACTTTTACTTACATGACAAAAAAAATTGAATAAATTTATAAAGGGAGTGAAGAAGAACTAATGAGAAAAGACAAATACAGACAATAATTTCTAAGTCTACGATTGAGATCTCAATGAAAAGGTAAAGAGAAACTCTGAGTCTGGCACTAGAAGTTTGCCTAGTACATGAAGATGTTCAAATAAATATGTATTTCCAGTGGTATGCTATCTTTATTCCTGTTTCATTTGACTCTAAGAATGCCTTAAAGTTCTAAAGAAATTGTTGTTGATATGTATTCCAATGACCGAGAACTAGAGGCATAAATCCAATTTAGAATGCCTTGGTTTCTTTCTCTGACTGAAATTAAATACTAGTACACTTAACAATTAATTCCTTGGACACCAAGTCTTAGATTATCATCCTACAAACCAGTACGGACAGTCTTATAATAGCTGTGTCCAGAAAATTTTATCTCCAACACTGGAAAGCCTTCTTTGAAGTCTCATCTTATAGAAGAGAACTACATTAAAAAACAGGATATAAATGCAAACACATCATCAGGGCAGTTTTACACATTAACAGGATAACTTTATAGAGTAAATCTTAAAATCCAAAAGGTGTTCACAACTAACCAGTTTCAAATGGGCACTAGAGTCAGAAATGACTGGATCTGAAACCTGACTCTGCTAAAGGATCTCGGGTAAATTTCTTAAATACAAATAGCCTTGTGTGTAATTTGGGGATAATAGCTACATCATAGAGTGATCAAGATGATCAAATGAGACAATGGGATAGTTTCACTATTTTAAATAAAACCAATGCAAATAATTACAGGTATTTTCTCTACTTCCATGGTATATAAGGAACTGTAGACCTTATATGTATAAACCATACATCAATACATGAGGAAATGAGGAAAATGCTGAAGATCCAGATACTATTCCAAGCTAATCTATTTACTGGCACATCGTAAGGTATGATCATACTCAAAATTATCTAGACTCGGGCCGGCCCGGTGGCGCACTGGAGAGTGTGCCACTTGGGAGTGTGGTGGCGCTCCCGCCGAGGGTTCGGATCCCATGTGGAGACCGGTTCCTGCTCACTGGCTGAGCGCGGAGCGGGCGCAACACTGAGGGTTGCGATCCCATTGCCGGTCCCCGGTATGGGCACAACACCGAGGGTTGCGATCCCGTTACCGGTCAGTAAAAAAAAGACAAAAAAAGGAAAAAAAAAAAAATTATCTAGACTCCAACTCATCATATGCATGTTGTTTTCCCAAAATAACCTTACATTTCAGAGGATATCTATAGGCTTTATTTTAACATAAGACAGACGTGGCACAAGTACCTCCAACTATGATGTATATGAAGAAGAATGCAGGGGGCTAACCTAGTCTAGGAGTAGGAGAGGAGAGAAAGCTTCCCTAAAGAAGTCACGTTCATGCTGAGATCTAAATGATGGATACATAGAAAGTTCCAAAATTATATACTAGGAAGCACTAGCAAATAATTTTGAGAATTCAAAATGTTTCTTCCCATCGCCCACCTCTGGGGAACATTTAAATAATAATCTTGCCTTTAACAGATATAGTTAAAATAAAAATTAAATTTATATCATAGTATCAAGACACAGAGCTCTTTTCTAGTCTAATAGCTTATTATTCTTAATTTTGTTGAGATTAGATTTCTTTTAATAGATTAGATGTAAGTTACTGCAACCAGTTTTCTGTTGCCATTCTGATGTAAATAAAGCACTGTGCTTCCATCATCAAAAAGCTACATATAGCTGTTTTACATATTAAGAGATTTAAGAAAATAGATCATGGACATATTCATATACATATAAAATGTACAGTATTAAATATAAAATACCAACAGTTAATGTTTCTTGAGTACTTATTATATGCATTATTATTAATAAAAAATACTTAATAATTACTAATGCATCCTATACGTGGTTTCAGTTAATACTTACAACAATCCTATGAAGCAAGTACAATTACTATTACACTTTATAAATGAAGAAATGTAATATTTGAAAAGTTAGGTAACTTGCTCAGGTCACAGGGATTCACACTTAAAAACTGACTCCAAAGTTCAGGCTCTTAATAGCTATGTCCTACTACCTGACTGTGTAATTAGAGCATATGAACAAAAGCCAGTCCTCCTCAGAACCACTATGACTCATGATGAGTGGATCTATTCAACATTTATTTTTAGTCCACCCTACATATAATGAAGAATGCTATTTCAGGGAATGCATAATCTATATCTCCTTCTAATGAAGTAATGCCAGTATTCATTAAAAAGAACAAGTATTTATGAAGTTATTTATGCTGTTATTTATGTATACCTATATATATATGTTTGTATTTTGAAACAAGCAAAGGAACAAAGGTACAAAACCTATAAAAATACCTAAATTGTGCCAATGCATGATCTAAAAAACAGAAATTCATCAAAGATTAAATATATTTCTTATCTGTAATCCTTAATTTGTAGAGCCTAATCAAAAGAAGTCTGCTAAACAAGTGAGGCTGAGCTGGCACCTGAGATGCTGGCAATTTAAGGTTTTCTGTAGAAACACAGAACTCTGGCTCCATTCATGTTATACATTTTGAGCATTCATGGGCACTGTCCTGTACTAAATGCTGACTCATCTCATTCTTCTGACTTTTGCCTTTTTTTCTTTCAAATGTAAATAAAATAGTCACAACATCTTGCAAAGCTGTGTGCTCTGTATTCTTCCTTGGCAAGGTACACATGTCTGAGTGAATGAAAACAAAATAATGCCATCTGCCTCATGTGGTTGCTATGAGGATTAAGTGTGATAAAGCATGCAAAGTGCTGGGACAAAGTCTGGCACATAGAGTGCTTTATAATATCTAGTTGCTGCTGCTGTCATCATTGTTAGCATTATTCATGTAACTGTTACTGCATATCCTCTTACCATTTCATGATATCCTAAGCAGTTATATATAGCAGTTGTATGCAGAAAAAACATTATATTAAAGATCAGAGCAGGGGCCGGCCCGGTGGCGCACTGCTACAGTGCACTGCTTGGGAAGCGTAGCGGCGCTCCCGCCGAGGGTTCGGATCCCACATACAGACCGGCCGCTCACTGGCTGAGCGAGGAGCGGGAGCAACACCGAGGGCTGCGATCACGTTGCCGGTCCCGGTCCGGTACGGGCGCGACACTGAGGGTTGCGATCCGTTGCAAAAAAAAAAAAAAAAAAAAAAAAAAAAAAAAAAAAAAAAAAAGATCAGAGCGGTTCAGATTCTTCCACACGATAGCTGAATAAAAATAAGCAAATTCTTTGAACATCTTAGGCTGGCCGGTTAGCTCACATGGGAGAGCATAGTGCTGATAACACTACGGGCAAGGGTTTGGATTCCTGCACTGGCTAGGCACCAAAAAAAAAAAAAAAAAAATTCTTTGAACATCTTTTGTAAAGACTCATTTCTAGGGCCGGCCCGGTGGCACACTCGGTAGAGTGCGGCACTTGGGAGCGCGGCAGCACTCCCGCTGAGGGTTCAGATCCCTTATAGAGACCGGTCCGCTCACTGGTTGAGCGTGGTGCGAGCGCAACACCGAGGGTTGCGATCCCGTTACCGGTCACGAAAAAAGACAAAAAGGAAAAGAAAAAAAGACTCATTTCTAAAATGAGAGATCATCTACCTTACATGATTATTATGAGGATTAAACTAAAGGTGACATGAATGGAAAAGTACTTTTTAAACCATAAAAACTATAAATGTCTAAGATATTATTTGATAAGCAAATGCAGGTTCACAGGTATTTAAAAAGCAAAACAGAATTGTCATTAATTTATAGTCACATGTCCTGTCCTGATTCCAGAACTGTATATAATCCACAGGTTAGGGACCTGTCTTACAGAAAAACTTTTATCTGTAACCACTATAATATTTATTATTAAAACAAACTGATATTCACAAGCATATACATACCTTTACTATTGTTTTAGGGCGTTTTTTAAAAAACAGTTTTGGCTTTTCCACCACAGGAAGAGGTGGAAGTTTTTTAAGTTCCTGTAAGACAGTGGTTGCAGCGCGCTTCTTGGAGAGTTTTTTGCTATTTCCCTCTCCTTCTGCAGAAAACTCTCCCACTGACACTCGAGTAACAAAGCTTTTCATATGTGGTGGTCCACTTTCTTTAATAACCTATTAAATATAAGTAAAATATTAAACAATGTACAGACACTGAAGATGTGTTTTTATAGCATGAATCTCAATATTCATATCATAATCAAAATTGATATTAAGAATTATGCCAAATTATAGAATTTCTTTAAGAAAGCTACTATGAAGGTATTATCAGGAATATATTATATCATATATCAGTATATTCATGTATGATACTTCTGATGCTTAATGAACTGAGGCTGAAAAAAAACTTAAACAAATACATTGAATTCACAGTTAAAATTGTTTTTTATTATGTTAAAACAGACAATTCTAATTATGGTTTCCCCATGTCTTATGAAACACAAAATTAAAAACATAAAACATACCATATTAGACTAGATACCATATTAGGTAAGCCATCTAGAATAATAATTTGTATATAATTGCATCCACATCTAATTTTCTCCTATGTAAAAGTAAGTTATTGGAGGACAAAGACTATGTCTTATTGCAGCTCTATAACCCAGAAAGCATCCTGCTTGCTGAAGCTTCTCAAAAACCGTTGATGGTTGTAAACTAATCTATTTTACAGAGACCTCAAAGGCTGTTTTACAGAAAAGAAATATTTACTCTTATGAAATGACCTTTAAAAGGTAAGCAGATATGCCACAAAAATACCTACCTTTCTAGAGTAATGAATTATGAATCTGTCTGCTATGAATGCTCCTAAATCCTGTTTGAACCACTCTTACTTTTTAACTATGCCAGCTTTCAGAGGAAAGTTGCCTTCCAAAACCTGAGTATTCAAAATTTTAGTCTCCTTCAAACTTCTGAGCTATAGAAGACACCCTATTTAATTAGCCTACTATTTAATATCATATTGAGATTGTCTTCTAATATTGGCTAACAAGTACAAAAAGGTATGCAAACAATCCGTTATCTCAATAATCCAACATTGTTAGGAATAAAGAATTTATCATAAGCATTCTTTCTAACTAAAGCTTACTAGTTTAAACACCTAAACTGTTTATTTTTAGCCATTTTGATGGACATCTTCCTCAACTAAAAGAAAAGTATATATTTTACTGACTTAATAGAGAATACCATATATTTAAACCTTTTATTGCTCACATTAGATCATCATTTTGATCAGCAAATATTCTACACTATAATATATTCGTGTCCCCAAGGACTTCTAAGACTTATAAAACTGCCTGTTTCTAATCATTGCAGTCTTTTAAAGATTTGATATTTCGATAATTTTTGAGTATATGCAATTACTTTCAATAGGTTTTCCAAATTTTCCTTACGAATTCTTGGTGGAACCAAGAAGCCCTTGAGTATATTCTTTCCCTGCCTTCCTCATTTTGCCACTTCTAATCTGCTACCGGCTGAGAACTCAGATAACCCAACTTGTTAGAACTGTGTCCAAGAAAAAAGTAAACAGTTTCTCAGTCCATTTCAGATGATCCTGCCAATGAGTAAAATGAGGGATCTTTGCATGGTTAAATGTCACACAGTCTGTAGGAGAATTCTCCACAACTGTTTCAGATTATTTCCTGGTTCTTGCTCACTTACCAAACATAAATTGCAAAATTAGTGACCTCTTAATAAGTGAGGTACTATAATAATTATTTTTTAAGGTCTTCTCTTTTAAATTTCATATAATTTTATAAATATATTTAGGATATATTTATCTAGTTGTAAAGTAAAGAGCTGCTTCATTACTTCTCAGTGATTTATTAGTTAAGGTTAAAGTTAAACATATTTTGGCCTCCACACAATTAAAAGAAATTGGATATTAACATAAGCAAGTTATGTGTCACTAAATATTAACTTGAATATTTTTAGTATGATTCTACTTAAAACACCGAATCTTACAGGATACTACAAATTATCTTATACCCAGAAAATAAATTTTATTATGAAAATTGAAATATCATGTACATAAATACAGAAAAGACAGACAGTTCAGCAGTAATCCAAGACATTATCGTGATTTCTATTTTACACAGGGCCTATATTATTTCATGATAGAGTTTGAGCTTAAAGGAGCACATTAACTTTTGCAGGATACTAGTATACCACTTAATTTTATTTGTCTGTTTTAAATAACCAAAGTAGGGGAAGAAAAAATTGGAAGATCTCTCCTGAGCACGTACCTCAAAACTGACAGGCATATTTCGCTTGAGAGCAATCTCGAACACTAAGCTGATCTCAGACTTATTTGCATCTTTGTCGTCGTCCGTTTCTTTTCCTGACTCGCCATTCTAAACCCAGACAGACAGGAGAACACTGAATCCTGATATAACAAACTTCATATACATTTTATAATCGAGAGGGCCTATCTAGAATATGATAAGAAAACCATAGACTTTATCTAGTGGATTCTCATGTAACCACAGCAGTCAAAGGCTTTGCTGCCAGGCGTTTTGTTATTTGGTTTTTAGGGTTTTTTTCTTTGAAGAAGAAGCATTTAAAGCTGAGTTTGAAAATCGTTTACTCAACCATACACAAATTGAGTTTATCCCACATCCCCAGGCCGTTATCTTATGTTAGAGATCTCTACCCACAGCACACACACACACACACACACACACACACACACACACACACACACACACACACACAAATTCCCCCACTAGTATTCTAACATGATCTATGAAAACTATGCTATAGAAAGAGTACAGGATGCCAACTAGGATGTTGGAGCTGTGTCTGGCAATGGCACCAATTCATGTATTTAACATATACTTCTAGAGGGCCTCATATATGCTCAACATAGTATAATTATTAAAGATAAAAAGCATATGGTCTAGTGGGAAAACAGATAAGAGTTATAACAAAAGTGTACAAGCAGAAAACATGTAAGTCTGCCATTAACACAAATCTTAAAGAAGGAGGAACAACAGGTTTGGGCAAAAGGGAACTGTAAAGACTGAATAATTGAGATCCACGTAACTAAGTGAAGAAGTCCAATAGGAAGATGACTACTCTAAAGGACATGTCTGAGCTAGAGATACTATTTTGAAGTCAATGGAGAAAGCAGCTGAAGTCATAAGAATGAGATCTCTGTAGGCAAGATTACTCAAGAATAGCCTCAATATCCTCATTTATAAAATAAAGCAGGACTGAAAAAATGCATAAATATCTCTCCACTTTAAATTCCTTGATTCTACATTAACACAATATAATCTATGTTCAACAGACACAGCATTAAATGCAATGCAAAAGAATGTTATTTATCATCCTGTACACATCCCAAAATCCTGAGTTGCCTGGGAAGTGAACTACAGAAGTGAACCAAAGTTCTGGAAGGTAAGGTCATCCTGGCAAGAACACATGAGTTTAGGACAGCAGACAGATAGTCTGAGAAGCAAATCTTAGCAGATCATCACTGCAGTATTCGTTCCTATCAGAATAAATTACTTCTTTTATTTATAAAATACACTTATTTGTCTTCTCAATAATCTTGTTGGGGAAGTATAAGAAAGAGACTGTTACACGCAGCAGCACCACACCTGAGATGATTTTTCTGGAATAGGTTCATTCTGCAGTGCTTGAAGGGCTTTCATTGCAGCATTGTGTCGAGCAGCTTGTCGCGTCTTTCCTTCCCCAAAAAATTCATTATTTCCTACCGTCAGCTGAACATAAAAGATCTTAGGCATTGGGCAATGATACCTAAAATAAGAAAATAAAAACATTAATGTTAGTTCAATAAAGTCACTCTATAACCATTAGCAAGATTTGTTTAAAATGATATCAACTATACAATGTACTACACCTTCTTATCAACCCTAATAAAATTTAATCTCATGAATGTACTTATAAAAGATAAAATGTGAGCCAAGATAATAGTATGTACGATCTCCATGAAAAACATACATAGAATAAGACATTAAACAAAGTAATACAGTAAAAATTGTTTAATTATATCACAGAAGACTTTATGGTAGGAAGTTTTCAATCAGATGTTGAGGGAAGTGAGACGAATGATCTGGTGCTGAGCACAGGGAGCTACTACAGAGGCTGGGGACAGGCAAGCCAGCTTAGGCGACAACGTGCAGATTACTATGCTTTTAGCAGAAGACAGTTATGATTAGAAATGTGGGGACAGAGAGATGGACTCAGTACAATGCAAAGTAATAAGGAGATTAGATTCAACATAAGAAAGAATAAGGAATTTAAGCCAATTCTTAAGCAGGAAGTATTACAATAAAATGTATTTGAGCTGAGAAATTTTAGCAATTTTGTGTTTAATGAGCCTGAGGTAACGAGGTGTGACTAGAACACTGCAATAATGCAAACATGAGGGGACAAAAGAGGCTGTCAGAAGAAATAACAAACCTAAAAGAAATTAAGAAGAAAAAATTAATAGGATATGCAATAAAATCCATTAATTCAACAATTATTTATGGGATGTCTTCTATATGACAGGAGAAGATAACAATGAACAAAAACGCACTTACATTATGGTGGGAAGACAGAAAATAAATAATATGTGTAATATAGTATGTCAGAGATACAGGTAAGAGAAAAGTAAAAAGGGAAGGGTTCAGAAGTGTCAAAGAGGTGGGTTTTAAACAGGGTGGTCAAGGAAAGTTTCACTGAGAAGGTAACAATTATGTAAAGACCTGAAATAAGTGAAGGAGCAAACCATGTAGGTGTCTGGGACAGTGGATTTGAGGCAGAGAAAACAAGTACAAAGGCCCTGAGGCAGGAATTTGCCATGCAGGTTCAAGTGACTCAGAGGCTAGTCTGGCTAGAGTTGAGGGAATGAGGGAAGGAAAGCTAGATGAGAAGCAAGAGGCACCCAGATTCCATACGGCCTTCCCTAAAAATCACTGTAAGAATCTGACTTTTACCCAGAGTAAAATGTCCAGCCACTGGAAGGTTGTCAGCAGAAAAGTGACATGATCTGACTTATACTTTGGAAGCATCATCTGATTACTATGCTGAGGACAGACTGCAGGGGAACAATGGTGCAGCAGCAAGATCTAACAGCAGGCTACTGCGGTAATACAGGGGAAGGGTGATTGTAGCCTGAACTAGGATGCAGCAGTGAAAGTGATGAGGAGTCACTGGATTCTGGATGAATTCTAAAAGTAGAGATGATGGGTTTACCTAAGGGATGGCTATGGAATGTGACAGAGGAGTCAAGAATGACCCAGCACTTTAGAACTTAGCAACCTGAAGGTGGAATACCCATATACTGAGACAGTGAAGGCTGCAAAAGAGATTGGTTTGACGGTACTGGGGATCAGCAGCTCTGTGTTGGAGATGTTAAAATTATTAGATCTATTACACATCCAAGCAGAGATATCAAATGGAAAGTCAGATCTATGAGTCTGAATTCCAGGAAAGAGGTCCAAGGGTGGAGATAAAATTTGGGAATCATCACTATATAGATGGTACTTAAAGCCATAAAACAATGAGAACTCTGCGGGAGGCAAGCCTGGTGTCCTTCCTGAAAGCCAGATGGGAAAAAAATAAAGCACAGAAGAGGGAGGAATTGCTTGTATCTAATGCTACTACAGGTCAAGTAAAATGCTGATTGAGAAATATGAGCACTGAATTCAGCAATTTAGCAGAACAAATAGGATCAATTTTGATGAAATGGCGGATTTATAATCGTAATGCTGAATAATTAGGTTGAAAATCACTCCAGTGCTTAAAAATGTTTGTTTTTTCAAGCAAAAAGAAGTCCAGCTGAGGTCCTACTATGCTTTAGATCACTATTGGACATCCAAGTAGTGGGCATTCTATATTCAACCTGAGATAAACTGGACAGAGCACATCATGTAAGAACTCACTTGGCAGATGGGGCTAATCAATGAAGGTTTACTGAGGGTGAAGGACTAAGAGACGTAGATCAGTTCTGAAGATGCAGATGTGCAAGGCAATAATTGAAACCATGTGAGTGAGTAAGCACCTGGAAAGGCTAAGTGTAAAGGAACCAAAAAGAGCCTAAGGCTGGGATCTGATTGATGCCTATGATCAAAGTGCACAGGAAACAATAGATGACAGTGAAGGAGATGAAAGAAGGTCAGCATTAGAAAAGAAATTACAACACAATGTCAGGGAAAGGGATAATCAACAGTGTCCAATGAAGTGGAGAAATCCTGAGAATGAAAAATAGAAGTCACTGTTCTACAGGCTTTACTAAAAATCCACTTAAAAACTTGGCCTACAGTTTTTTATTAATTTGTTTTAAGATAAAGTGTTTTAAATGTGCTTTTATTATGTAAGTTACATGTTCTCATTTTCTAATTAGCAAATACAAAAAAGTTAAATGAAGAAATCGCTTATAGTAAAGGACTATTTTAACATGCAAAGACTTAAGCATTAAAAACCACAATCTTTTTTGCTCATGGATTACAATAGTATTCCAAAGTGCACAATATCATATTACCTATTTTAGATCCCTTTAATGCAGAAACTTCGACAGACTAATATGAATAATGCAGCTTACCTCCCCTCTGTACCCATAATATTTAGTTTTCCCACCTCCACAGAACTTTATGCATATTTTTAACTGGTTCTACCATAAAATTTTAAGACAAACAACCTGAAATCAGAAGTTTACTCCTGAACTGAGATCTTATGTGGCAAGTTTTCACCATAGAGCAAATGTTTACAATTAATTATAAACTTCTGAAAATAGAGGTCTACAACTGGAATGCTAACAGACCTTTAACTATGGTAGAGAGAGTGGGCGCCACTATAATCACTAAGGCCTGCTGACAATTACAAAACTCATTTCGGTTTGCCGCAGAGACAAACAAAATTTCTGTTCATTATAACTTTACTGGAATATGATGTCATAACACATAACCATACTGAAACAATCTGCTGATTCTCTGACCAAAATATTAATTGCACACTAAAGAGCCCTTGGGGCCTCTTCCTTTTTGGTCATCAAATATGGCTCTATGTACGTGTATGTGCATGCATGTGGATATATATGTATATATAAATTATATTGCATAAATATCAGAGGGAAAATTAAGTGTGCTGTATTTTTAACATAAAAGGTAAAAGATTCTAGTACTAACAACAGGAAATACCGAGACCAGACGCCTGACTTGTTTCATTTCAGTTTCACTTCATCCTCTTACTTAACAATGATTCTTAATAATATACCCCACATGGTTTGAATACCTTATACATCATATCTCCTCATATCATGACAATTAAGATTAACCAGAGCACTCTCATTAATGGCATCCAGACTGAACTGTAGGAGAGATGATACAGAATGTTTTTGTGCATTAGATTCTTGTCTGTAAATATTTATTTCCCCTGGTAAAGAAACACCCAAAGCTTATTAATTTGAAGGGTTAGTTCTATTTAATGGAGTTACTTAATTCATTTTTATTCATTTCAAAAATTAAGCTCACTTTTGGAAAGGTACTTATAATAAGTAATGTACATATCCATACAAGTTAGTATATATTTACCTAATCAGACATAGCTAATGTTGAATAATTTTTCTCAATTAAAATTTTGGAGTCAATGCTTAGATACCAGTACTGACTACTGTTAAAAGATGAGCCATGAGAACTCACCTATCCAGGCTATTTAAGTTTCAGGGTCAAATGGCTTTTCCTACCCACAGGCTCCAAAGTGTGATACTACTTTCATCAGAATCGTGAGTGCTTGTTAAAAATGCAGATTCCTGTCCTTCAACCCTAATCTGATGAATCAGAGTCTCTAATCATAAGTTTCCCTGGTCACTACCTGAACACTAAAGGTCTGAGAACCACTGTACCAGGATATCACCACATCCCATAATGTGGCCTATGCGGCTTGAAAATTGCTGCAAACTCCATTCAAGCAAGGGACTACATACGACTACATTCCTTTTAGCACCATGATTAGGTCTTTTATATCTTTCTCATTTAATCCTCACAGCAGCCTAGTGAGACAGGAGATGTTCCCAAGGTCACCATGAGAGGTAATAAATCTTCCCAACAGAGTTGCTGGGAGTCAAATTCAAATCTGCCTAACTTCAGAGTTCAAGAAACTTTAAGGAGTTTCCTAAAAATCTGCTTTATCCTCTCCTATTGTTGGAGTTTATTATTATTATTAAATTGGCTATCTCCTTGGCTGGCCAGAGAATCTAATGCAAGGGTTCTAAACTAAGGTCCACTAATAGACCTCAGAAGTGTTTTGCTGTGTGGCTGCTGAAACAAACAACTCCACAATGAAATCTTGTTTCCACAGCATGTCAAATCAAAACTAGACACAACTGAGTGACATGTCAGAGTGAAAAGTCAGAACAATGGGTATTATGTGCTACACTGCCTAATGAGTCTAAATTATACAAAAGCTGCTTGCAAGGCCTTTTTATCCATGCCTCCTTGCCTTCTATCTCCTGGAAGTCTTGTAAAAAATAAACAAATAAAATAAAAGCTTCCTTTTCTCAGATCCCCAAAAAGTCTTTAGATTTGGCCTATCTTCAAGATATCACAAGTCAATACAACAATAAAGAAAGGAGCATATTTGGTTCCTTTGAATTAATACTTGACATTCCTTACACAGTTTTGTTTTTTGAGTGAAGGTTTTACATTCTCTTATATTTGATTGTTAGTTATAACAACTTTCTATGCTGTATATCCCTGTCATCCTCCCTAAAGTTACTTCATTTAATGCCTTCCTTATGGACTCATTTTGTATTATCTTTCTAAACAACTAAAATCCATGTGTCCTCCGTACCACTCTGTGCTGCTTTATGCTCCTACATCTCCACTTTCCCTGTATTGTTTTTACAAGGTGAGAAAGACATATTCCAAATAACATTAAAACTTAAAAATTGAAAATTACTTCATTTTATTTGATAGCATTATTCATAAATCTCAACACAGCTTAAACATTCATATCTCTTCTACAGGTTTATGTCTTACAATATATGAAAGTGTTATCTTCTGATCTAATAAAGAGAAGCTTTGGATTTCTGTGTTTATTTCTAAAATTGACTGAAAACAGAAATGTCACTTAACCCTTCTATCTCAGTTTACTTATCTGTCCAATATTTGCAGAATCTATGCTTAAAGAATTCTTAAAGCCAAAACTTAGAATTCAAATGACATGTCGATTATTTTGACTCTCTCTGCACTTTTTGGCACTGCTAACCATTCTTTGTCTTGCTATAGAAAAATAAGTTTTATCATATAGCTATAAAATAGTCTTTGGCACAGTTTCAAACTTGCATATATATATAAAATGTTTAGACAGGAGACAGTTCTTTCTCTATTCACATCTATAAATTTTGAAGAAATATTTTTATGGGATCTAAGTGTCAATTCTTGAGGAATTTCAAAAATTATGACCAATTAGAAAAGATTCACAGGGCCGGCCCGGTGGCGCACTGGATAGTGCGCCGCTTGGGAAGCGCGGCGGCGCTCCCGCCCGAGGGTTCGGATCCCACATACAGACCGGTTCCCGCTCACTGGCTGAGCGAGGCGCGGGAGCAACACCGAGGGTTGCGATCCCGTTGCCGGACACGGAAAAAGACAAAAAAGACAAAAAAAAAAAAAAAAGAAAGAAAAGACTCACAGGTCAGCCGAAAATAAGCTTTAAAAGAGGTGTAAGGATATTCTACTCTATTTGTAGAATTATTGTAATTATTTTTTAAATGCCTAGGGAAAAATACAGAAAGATTTGCACTAAAAGCTGGGATAAGGCATTTTGAACGGATAGAATTATAAATGATGCTTTTTTCTTTCTTAATTTCAAGTTTTTCAAAATAAACAATAGTAATTTACTTGCACTAGAGTAAAAATGGAAGAAAATATTTAATTGAAGCAAGTCTAGTCCCTGTTCAAACAAATGTAAATCTGTGTTCAAAATCAAATTTGATAAATTAGTGAAATGACTTATGGAATACAGAATATAAGCAAAGAGGATCAATCATTACTACTGTGTCACTGACACAAGTACATAATTAGGAGGATGGAAAGAAGAGCATGTTATCAAAGAGTCCCATTATTGTAAACACACAATCACCACCCCCAATACCACACTTGGATCCAATGCACACCTATTCTTGCCCCTTCCCTAAATGGATATCTAGATAAATCAACATCACTGTCACGTAATTAAGGCAAAAACATGCAAAGCACTTACTATGTACCAGGCATTATTCAAAGCACTTAAGATACTAATCTCATTCAATCCCCACAACGACCACAATGTCATTTTACAGATGAGCAAATTAAGGAATAGAGATGTTAACTAATTTTCCCATGGTCACCCAACATGAGCCAGCATTTGAACCCAGGGAGTCCCACTCCAGAGCGCATGCTCTTAACCTCTAAACTATGCTGCCTCTGAATGAACTGCATAAATGACCACTATAAGCTGCAGAAGTACTAACTAAAAACTTTGGGAAAGTCTTGCCATACTTGGAATATCAAGGCAACTTAAATCTAACTAGACATAAGAGATCTGACAGATTCTGAAGAGCTCTGTAGGTCAAGGGTCATGTGTAGGACACCAGTTAAAAAAGGGAATGCTGGGGAGACTGTTAAGTCTAAGAAACCAAGTTGACTCCAAAGTCCAGCTATATCTCTGCTCATTCTTTGTCCCCTCTCTTAATCCAGCTTTCTGGAGCCCATTCTTAAATGCTGATGTTACCATCAGGGAAATGCAAAACCACAGTGACATATCAATTCACACCCACTAGGATGACTGTTAAAAAAAAAAAAAAAACAGAAACAAGTGTTTGGCAAGGATGTGGAAAAAATTGGAACCCTCATACAATCTGGTGGGAATGCAAAATGGTACAGCTGCTGTGGAAAAGTTTGTCAGTTCCATAAAAAGTCAAACACAGAATTACCATTTGACCCAGCAATTCCACTCCTACATATACCCAAGAGAAGCAAAAACAGGTGTTTAAACAAAAACATGTACACAAATGTTCACAGCAACACTATTTATAATAGCCAAAAAGTGGAAATAACCCAAAGGTACATTAGCTGATGAATGGATAAACAAAATGTGGTATATCCATACAGTGGAGTACTACAAAGTTGTACAAAGGAATGAAGTATGGATGTACGCTACAACACTGATGAACTTACTCTATGCTGAAAGAAAGAAGCTAGACACAATAGGGTACATACTGTTCAATTCCATTTAGATGAAATGTCCAGAATAGGCAAAGCCATTGAGACGGAAAGTAGGCTGGTGGCTGCCAGGAGCTAAGAAGAGGGGGAATGGATAGTAACTGTTAATGGGTATGAGATTTCTTTTGGGGGCAATGGAAATGTTCTGGAATTAGACAGTGGTGATGGTTACATGATCAGCAAGGTGTGCATCCTGTGTGGTCGATGAGAAGCAGAGCAGTGCTGGAAGTGTTTCCACTTTGTAACTATGAAGAAGGGTTCTAGGCAGGACGACCTGTGGGATCTCCTTCCAGCATGTACTGCCAGTGTCCCACTGCGTGTGGCAGTATGCCCGTCTGAGATAGGTAAAACGACTGGCACCACAGAGTGCACTGGGGAAATAGCAGTAAGCAGAGAGTGATGCTGCAGGATTTGAGGTTCCTCAGTGCAGCATTTCTCAAAGTGTGGGTCTCACACAGAAAACATCAGAGTCCTCCTAGTGGGGTTTAGGGACACCTTTTAAAATGCAGATTCAGGGATGACCGCATGGATGATCTTAGGGTGGAGTCCAGGAATCTGTATATCACCAAACAGCCTATGTGGTTTTTATAGGTGCTAAAGATTGAGATCTGCCTCCTTAAAGGGATCATCTTCCCTTGTTTGGAATGTAAAGGCTTTTGATTCCTGAATATTAACTTTGTACTCATCTCCCTTATTGAATTCTCTTGCTCTCTCTAGCAGGTTTTCAGCTGATTCTCTTGCAGTTTCTCAGACAATTTTTTTTAGGATCTGCCAAAAAATTATAATTTTTCCTATTTCTGTCCATAATTTATTTTACCTAACTGTATTTATAGGTCCATATTTCCAAAAGAATACTAAATAGCAGTTGATAAAGAACATTCTAGTCTTGTTTCTTACTTCAGTGGGAACGCACCTAGTTCATCATCCTTATTAAGCGTAATGCAGGCTATTGGGTTGGGATGGGAAGTAAGGGGAGAGGGAGCGAGGTGTGTGTGTGTGTGTGTGTGTGTGTGTGTGTGTGTAGTAAGGGGAGAGGGAGCGAGGGGTGTGTGTGTGTGTGTATGTGTGTGTGAAGTAAGGGGAGAGGGAGCGAGGGGTGTGTGTGTGTGTGTGTGTGTGAAGTAAGGGGAGAGGGAGCGAGGGGTGTGTGTGTGTGTGTGTGTGTGTGGCTATTGGGTTGGGATGGGAAGGGGAGAGGGAGCGTTCTCTGTGTGTGTGTGCGCGCATGTGTGCGTGTACGTGTGCATCCACAGCACACCCTATATTTTACAATGTTAAGGAAGTATTCCATTATTTATAATGCATTGAGTTTTCAAAGTCAAGAATAGATTCTCTTTGTCTTTTCAGCATCCTTGTAGATAAGTAACAATTTTTACTTTTCATCTCTTAATAAGGTGAACTATATTAACATATTTTCTAACAGTAAAACAACTTTTCATTCCTGGAATAAATCTCACTTTTTTAAGGTTATTCTTCTTTCAATGTACTGCCAAGTTCTGTTTGTCAACGTTTTAATTAGGATTTTCCCATTGATATTCTATAAATAATATTGATCTGAAGTTTTATCCTTTTTTGGTTTTTAAACTGGCAGTGTTAAATTAGACATCAAGGTTATTCTTGATTGGCCAACATAATTTGTTTCCTGTTTTACAAAGTTTCATTAAAATTTCTCTGTGAAACCATCTGGCCAGTTGCTTTTCTTCAGGGTGGTGGGAAAAGGTAGTGGGAACTACCTGTTTAATTACTACTTATTCTTTCACTCCTAAGGCAGTCAAATCTCTTTTCTGCTTCTAAGGTCAGTTTTGGTCATTTATATTTCTTACAAAATCACCCAATACATCCAAGTTCTAAAACTGTTTTGATCATGAGTTGAACAAGGTAGTCCTTTAGAGAACTTAAATTTCCTATGCATCTGTAGTTCCCTCCATCAGGCCATATTTTGCATATTTGTGTTTTAAACCCATATTTGCTCACCTTCTAGATTATATATTTACATATTTTATTGGTTCTTCCTAAGAAAAAAACATTGACTTCACCTGTCTTCTCTATCGTTCTTCTGCTTTCTAATTAACCTATTTCTACATTCATTTTCCATTGCTTTTCTAACTTCTTGTGTTGGGTAATTTATTTTCACTGTATCATTATTAACATAGATATAAGGTTAATGAATTTGCTTTCTCATAGGCTTTCTGTTGTCTGACTTGTAATGTGTTCAAGACAGAACTATATTACACAATGTTTTCTAAATATGTTTGGCAATGAAAACCCCTCTTTGGTGAACTATGATGTATGCCTATAAAACATACCTTGGGATAGGCTGCAGTTAAGATTCTCCCTTAAGTAAGAGTCTGTGTACTCTCTAGGTTACTTGTTAAATGTTTTCATCTTGAATATAATAAAAATTAATCAACATTTTAAGCAATATCATTGAAAAATATTTATCAAGTACTTTTTATAAACTTGTAGTAAATAAATTCTGATAGTGTGGACAGAGGAAAAGATCTTTAGATTTAGAGTAAGATCAATTGCATTTAAGTTTCAACCACCAGAGTTATAAGGACTTACAGCAAGAAGCCTTATGTTCTCTAAAACTCATCAGAAATATGAATGATTTTGTCTGTATCAGCTTTCTCAACCATATTCAAGAGGCAAACCAGGTGGAAATTATTGTATTTTTCACTAAATATCATATCTGTATATTTACTTAGGGACAACTTTCAAATAGATACATATGCACAAAAACATACTTTGCACTTCAAAAACATTCATAAAATGTTTTAAAGAAATACGATTTTAAGCTTTTAATATGTACTTACCAAATACTGCATACTAGTAATCTAATAGCGAATTCCTAAGAGTTAAGAAAATTATGAAAAATATGGCTTATTTTTTCTTTGAGTTGTAAGAATCCATTATTCATTCCAGCAGCAAATCATCTTTAGTTAAGGTTTCTCTGAGAATGTTCTTTGAAAATCACTGGCATAGAAAATTTTTCAAGTCCTTTCCAGCAACAAAATGAGTTATGAAACTAGTTCTAAAATATACTTAAAACAGTTGTTTCCCCATTATTTTAAGCCCACAAGTATATGTTTCTCAGAAGTTTTTTAAAAGTATAAAGCAAATACAAACACATCAGATTATATTTTTTAAAGGTGTTTTAGTTTTACACACTTTTTGGATAAATTAATTTTGTGATGACTAGAATAAAGAATCCAAATAAATGATTATGTTTGCAGTAGAATCTTCCAAGAGCTTCAGAAACTGTTTGCTTTGTTACAATGTCCAACCCAGACATCTAGTCCAGTGCTTCTGCTGATCAGAAATAACTATCGACTCTGGATGCTTGCCCACTTCAAATACTCCCAAAAGTAACACGGAGACATTACATCAGCAGTATCGCAGAAAGATTAATGTGCCTTGTTTGGAGACACAAAAGGTAATTATACTTACTGCATACTTCTAGTATTTTGTCTCTTTCACCCAAATCTAAGTGAATTTAGTTGTATATTTGCATATAGTTTAATGATACCAATCATGTGTAGTTAATAGATATTCACCGGGAATATAAAAATTTATTTGGCATTTTCCCAGCTAATTGTTTTTACAGCTTGACTTCACTTTATGCTTTAGCTGCATTCATACATAAAGCAAATATTTTAATACTAAATCCCATTTTCCCACTGTTTCCCAATATTAAATCTTGAGTTATATTTCTACAGGAAAATGTTGGCTCCAACACATCATAAAAATTATAATAAAAAATCTAAATATGTATGCCAAGGAATAAGTCCATTTGATCAATTATTTTATAAAACATATTTTAATCTCTTACCTGCAATAAGAATTAATCTAATGGATAATCATTTTGTTTCATATTCTGACAATCATCAGAAGGACATGTATGTTTTTAAAAAACAACCGCAGGGTTTTTATTTTTATTTATTTATTTTTTTTAAAGATGAGCGGTAAGGGGATCTTAACCCTTGACTTGGTGTTGTCAGCACCATGCTCTCCCAGATGAGCGAACCGGCCATCCCTATATGGGATCCGAACCTGTAGCCTTGGTGTTATCAGCACCACACTCTACCAAGTCAGCCACAGACCAGCCCTAACTGCAGGGTTTTAAAAGTGACTTCATAGAAACTAATATAGTAGAAATATAGTTTATTAGTTGGAATTGTCACATGGAGATATGTTGTCAGATTTCAGGCAATGGAAGTAGTCTCAGATTATTGACAATAACCATTTAAAGGTTTTAGAAATTTCTTCTGCTATCACTAATACATTTTGGGGGTTTCATTACAATTCATACCAGATGACTTATTGGAATTATGCAGATCCTTTGTACCGCTTACATCAATAAGTCAGTGTGAATTGTGTCTCATTCCAAGATGCACACTAAGTTGAGAATCATCAAATTCTCTTTATCTTTTCCATGTGCTCTGAGGCAAAAAAAAAAAAATGGCAACAAGTAAGTGAAACAATATTGGTAAATATATGACATGGATATCCAGTCTGACAACTACACAAAGGAAGAGACTGAAGTAATAACTAGAGCTTTAAAAGGCTAACAGTTCCAGCCGCTGATTATGATGGTTTATTCCTATGCATAATACAGGTAATAGACTGCATTTTACTCACACAACAAATTCTTTTCTGTGGACAAAATAATTTTTGAGGATATTCTGAAATAAGTGTCATGATATCCTAGCAGTCCCAAAGAGTGGATTCTTACACGAGTTAGTACAGTGCAGCAGAAAAAGCATGAGCTTTGAAGACGTACGTACAATCCTGGGTTAGAGGGCCAGTTCAGCCTTTATTGGCTATGCAACCCTGGGCAAGTCACACAGTGTGCCAAAACATAGCAGGCTCAGGAAATCATAGTTTGCTCTCCTTCCTTCTTGGCAACTAATCCATCAGCCTTCTTAGACATTCCACATTGTTTCTAAGATACTTCAGTACCTCTTATTCCCTGTAAAAGATAACCTTAGCCACCAGCTCCTCAAAGAACCTAGGGACCATGCCACCACCAGATCTACATTATTATGTCTGCTTGGGGGAGGCCCAGGAAAGGGTTGCAGTTACACTGGCAGATCTCTAGCCTTTCATTTCACATGCTCAGTGACACCCTCGGTCAGTGTTCATATCACATCAGGGAGAACACTGCTTCATACTTCCCAAGGAAATTTGACATTTGGTTCACCGGCCATTCAAGAATGCCAATGCATTTCATAACACCAGGCCATGTGCAGAAGATACACTGATAAGTTTGGATATTTATAAAAACCAGTAGAAACCAACTAAATAAACCTCTGGAAAAGTTTAAAGTAAAATTTTACTACAATTTTTTAAATTCTGTCTTACATCTAAAGGACATTTATTTACATGTTTGGGTGATATTCTCTATAGACTGTTCCATGACCCATCAGTCAATCATAGTGTAGGAGTCTAGTAATTCATTTCTCTTTAAAGAAGTGCATCTTGACCACAGAACATGAAAATGTCAACAACTAATAAGGAAATAAAGAAAGCGAGTAGGTCAAGGTCCTGGTAACTGAAGCCAAGAAAAAGCCTGGGAAATTAATGAATAATAAGCTCCCAGGACAGTAAAACTGAAAAAAGCAGTAAGCAATGATGAGAATAATACCTGAGATGATTAAATATATACTCCAAACATTACTGCCTAAGACCCTAAATCTTCCCCAGAAGTAAAAGAGAATAGCCAAGGACCTGAAGTTGCACATTTTCATCTCAGTAAGAAAGAGTAGAAATAAGGAGAAGAAAGAGAGAAAGCATGCAAGAGAACAAGGACCAAAAAATACTTGATGATAGTAGGTATGATACTAAGATTGTTATCATACTTTATTAGAAATATAGAATATTCAAGCCAACATAAAAAACTGATGTGGATTCAGGAAAGATCAGAACATAAGACTTTTATTTTTGTTTTAAAATGGAATATGCATACAACTAATAAGTTCAATATAGTAAAAAAAATATCTATCTGTCTTTGTTTGATTTGGAAAAAGACAGGAAATCAAGCAAACTCAAAGAGTCATTCAAACCCCATATGTTTAAGGTTCCTTAAGTATATGAGGATGCAACATGGAGAATTCTGAAAATTTGAGATCCACATGGGAGTAAAGTAAGAATGTATCTTGAACAAATTTTACTTATTTTTTTTTTTTTTGTTATTTTCCTGAAAAATTCACTCAAGAAAACAGAAGATATGTTTGCAACTAAGAGCACACAATCTTATTTGCAGAGGACGACACTTCCTGTAAGACTCAGAGAAAAACCTGCAATACAATCTGAGACTAAGACTGAGAACTCCAAACAGGACAGTGATCAAGACTGACAAGAGCATGACCATGGTGATCTCTCAGGAAGCTAAATCACTCCAGTTAGGCACAAGAAATTCTGGCCAGAAACTGAACACTTCAGAGCTGGTGAACTCATGATGAAGCCAAGTAGATGAAGAACTAAACTTGAGATCTTAGTTGTCACTTGACTCTTGTTTTATCAAAATGTAGTTCTAATAAAATCAAAATAAGTATATCCTTTTACTTCTCAAATTTAAGAAGGCCAGGACTCCTCTGCAAATGCTTGGGAACCCTGAATTAGACCACATAATTCTTCAACAAGGGAAAAGTTTAGAGTAAATGATTCACATACTATTCCAAGGGTGGTATTCTAGGAAGGCTGCAAAGAAGACTAATTTCTGCTCATACACAGGAAAAAGGGGAATCCCCTTCACTGCAGCCCTCGTGTCTGAAATCTAGTATGATATCTAGCACTTAGAAGGAGCTCAATAAACATCTGTTAAATGAGGGAGTGATCATAGCTAACACTTACTGAGCAGTTTACTACATGCCAGTACTATGCGTACAGTAACTCATCTAATTCTCGCAACAGCCCTATGAGGTAAACCCTATTGCTATTTTTTCCATTTCACAGTTGAGCAAACTGAAGTAACTGGGCCTAGATGAAGCCAAGTTTCAAATGAAGGTAGACTGGCTTGACAGCTCTCCTTAACTACAACATGTGAGAATGAATGGTTGCAAGGGAGGAAATCAGACTAGCAAGGGCCAGGCTCTCAGCCATGTGGGAGAAAGCAAATCGAAATGAAAAGATGAGTGTGGGATCTGGCTGGGGAAGTACTGGGAGTGGATCCACTCTGCGATTGTAGTCTCCAAGTACTTCTTAACACTGGGTGTGATCTGACCTTGAGGCAGCTGCATGATATTGATGAGGACAGGCTAGATCACTAGTTTTCATCCTCGTCTATTCATTAGAAGCACATGAGGAGTTCTAAAAATACTGACTACAAATCAGTAAGAAAAAGACCCTTAAATCAATTGGAAAATAAGCAAAGGTTATAAACTTACAGTTCACAGAAAATATAAATGACTTTTCACATATGAGAAGGTAGATGCTCAACCTCATTCTCAATTAAAGAAACACAAATTAAAATGCCAAAGAAGTATCATTTTTCACCTAACTATATTGGCCAAAAAAAATTCCAAAACATTCAAAACAGCCTCACCTCTAGTCTGGATTATTGTAATAACATCTTAAATGTTCTCTTAGTCAGCAAAGCAGTCCTTTCAAAATGTAAGTCAGGTCATGTCACTATTTTGCTCAAAACTTGCAATGGGTCTGCACTTCACTCAGAGTAAAAACTGAGTCCTTACAACGGCCCACAAGGCCTTGCATAAATCCAGCTTCCTGTCGTATCTCCGACTTCATCTTATACCGCTCACCACTTCTCTTACTCTACTCCAACCATACTGGCCTCCTACATGTTCCTCAAACTCACCAGACATGTTTCCACCTCAGGACCTTTGCAATGGCTGATCACTTGCTTCTCCCCCATACATCCTCAAGGCTTACTCTCTCTCCCCTCCTTAGTCTTTGCTCCGATCTCACCTTCTCAGTAAGAACCTTTATTTAAAATGGTAATCCCCATCCCTTTACTCTGCTCTACTTTTCCACTTGTCCATAGCACTTTTCACTTTCTAATCTACTATAAAACATACTTATTATATTTATTTTTTATTATCTGACTCCTCCCACTAGAACATAAGCTTCATAAGGGCAAGAATTTCTGTTTTATTTATTGATGCACTCCAAGTACCTAGGACATCTCACACGTTGCTAAAATGTACATATAATGACATACACTTCAACACTGTAACAGCAAAAAATCCAAAACAACTGAATATCCATGAATACAACATTTGGAGCAATCACACAGAGGAATACTAAACAGTTCTTAAATAAATGAGACAATAATCCTGTTTCCAGTATGGTTAAGTAAGCTCTGACTGACCAGTTCTCCTGCAGGAAACTATAAAATCTGAACAAAATATAAAACACGATCATCTGAAGGTACTGAAGAGTAAATAAAACAGGTAGATACTGGAGGAGAGTGAAAAAAGAAAATCAGGAATTTGGGCAGACACAAACATTCAGTGCATAACACTTGTCTAATCTGAAGTGGGTATAAGAGGAATTTGGATTCATTTTCTCTTGTGGGAGTCATAATTAAAATGACTCTAGCCCCCGGTCCCCGGCCCGGGACGGAGCGGCCAGCGCTCGACTCAGAGAGCACTCCAGAACATCTCTGTGGATTCCCACGTACTGAGAGGACAAGATGGCGGTGGCTGCGGTGGCTGCGGTGGCTGGCGCTGAGTAGCTGAGGTGGAAAAGGCAGCCATTGGGCCTTCGGCAGCTGGGAAACTTGTGGACCTTCCTCTTGCCATCTCTTAAGGGAGGACCGCTGCTGGTGGCCGGTCGTGGGGGCTGACTGCCACTTTGCCCCCGGCAGGAGAGGCTGCCTCGTTTACAGCAGGCAACAGCTTTGAAGGGTGGAGCAGGAAAAGAACTGTTTCTTAGCTGCAAAAGCGAGTTTCTAAACAGGGAACAGGGCGCCGGGGCCGCTGTAAACGCTGCCAGGATCCTGGAGGCCGGGGCCACGCTGAAGGCGGCCAGCACCCTATTCAGGATTCGAGGTTTCGGGCCGGCATAAAAGAAGATTCCTGGGAGCGTCCAAGCCACGCCGCGGGACCGAGTGAGCAGCCCGAGGCGGCGGCGGCCAAGGACGGGGACGGCGATGACGCAGAGGCAGAGAGGGAGCCGCCCGGACCGGCCCAGCCCCGTGAGTGACCCCCAGCTCGGCCCTGCTCGCACGGTGGATACCCACCCAGCTTCCACCTGCCCCACCGGGCCACTCACCGGCCCCGGGGCTGCCTCCATTTTCTCAGGTGGTGACGGCTCCGGCCTGGCTCGGCCAGGCCTGTCCTCCTCGCCCGGCTCGGCTCCTCACTGAGCCTTCCCACTTGCTTGCCCCGGTGCAGGGCGTCCCGGGCCCTGGGGGCCGGCCTCCCCTCCCACTCCCTCCATGGTTCTCTGGCGGGGCTGGTGGCGTGGGGCGTCCCTGGCCAGTGTCAGGAGGGCAGGGAGGTGCAGGGTGGGCTGTCACTCCACCGCACCCTGGGCTCCAGCCCCCGGTAAACTTCCTGTTACCGGGAGGCAGATACCATCTCTGAGGCCACCAGTTCGGAAAAATGACTAACCGATTTCTGGTTAGGAATAGTGTGGTCGGAGCATTCCCGAGTTCGCTTGAACCTGCTGGAGAGCTTTCTGTGGGCAGGCACTAGAGTCGGTCCACGCCGGAGGGATTCAAAGGTGAACCGTGTGCTGCGGGCTCCTCCCCCGAGGAGCTCACGCTCATGTGTGGGAGATGAGACAAGTACACAAATAACCTCGATACCAGGAGGAAGGTGATAAGTCCCGAGAAGGATCTACACAGTGCTACAAAGGCACCCAGAGTGACTGGTTCTCTGCGCCTAGCAGAAACCTGGAAGACTTCCTGAGCGAGGTGGTGCCGAGCAGGGACTTGAAGGCCCTGCCGATAGACGAGGGTTGCAGAAGACACATCCCAGCCCAGCCCAGTGCGGACAGAGCGGGGAGACGTCCGCCTAGGGAGGGGGAGACTCGGCAGAAAACACATATCCTGAGGGGCCACCACTGAGAGATCTAGCAGCCCAGCCTAGTGCACGCAGAGTGGGGAGACATCCGGCTAGGGAGGCGGAGACTCAGCAGAAACCACACACCCTGTGGGGCCGCCACTGCGGGATCCAGCAGCCCGGGCCAGAGCGCAGAGAACAGGGAGAAGTCCGGCACGGGAAGTGGAAGCTCAGCAGAGACCACACACCCTGTAGTACCACCCCGTGATCCAGCAGCCCAGCAGAGTCCAAGCTGACCAGAGAGGTGGCTTCCCGGAGAGGCCTAAGACCTGAGGCAACCACACACACAAGGCACTAGAGGCCAACTGAGCAGTCACAGAGGTAGCCATACCAAATTGGCAACCACAGCAACATCTTAGTTAGTCAATAGTCTCAAACGAGCAGACTGTGAAACCCCCTGCCACAATGAATAAACATCAAAAAAAAGATACCAGAAATACAAAAAATCAAGAAAGTACACCACCAAA
>NW_007726189.1:773822-774929 GCF_000696425.1 Galeopterus variegatus | reverse complement strand
AAATGAAGGGCAAATAGTATATTTCTCAGACAAACAAAAACTGCGGGAGTTCACCACCACACGACGACCCTTACAAGAAATCCTCAAGGAAGTACTGTGGTTGGTTCCTGAAAAATAACTACCACTGCCATAAAAACCCAAGAAAATCAAAACCCACTAGTATAATAAAAGTGGCAATCATGAAGCGAAAACAAACAAAAACACTATCTGAAAATGGCATTCATGAAGAGAAAACAAACAAACAAAAACACTATCTACAACCAAAGGAACCAACAAACACAGAAAACAAACAGCAAATCAGAAAGCAAGGAACAAAAGACACCTAAGACAACCAAACGACCAATAAAATGATAGGAATAAATCAACACCTTTCAATAACAACTCTTAATGTAAAAGGCTTAAATTCCCCAATCAAAACACACAGACTGGCTGACTGGATTAAAAAGGAGGACCCAACTATATCCTGTCTACAAGAGACCCACCTCACCCATAAAGATTCACATAGACTAAGAGTGAAAGGATGGAAAAAGATCTTCCATGCAAACAGAAAAGAAAAACACCTCTTGGCTATTATGAATAGCTTTGCAATGGACCTGGGAATGCAGGTATCTTTTCAATATATTGATTTTATTTCCTTTGTGTATATACCCAGTAGCAGAATAGATGGATCATAAGGTAGATCTACTTTTAGTTCTCTGAGAAACTTCCCTCCATATTGTTGTGCATAATGTCTATACCAACTTACATTCCCAGCAACAATGTTGGAGGGTTCCTTTTTCTCTACATCCTCACCAGCATTTGGTATTTTCATCTTGTTGATAAGAGTCATTCTAATTGGGGCCCGATGTCATTGTGGTTTTAATTTGCATTTCCCTGATGATTAGTGATTTTGAGATTTTTTTCATGTGCTTGTTGGCCACCTGTATGTCTTCTTTTGAGAAATGTCTGTTCATGCCCTTTGCCTATTTTTTAATTGGGTTATTTGTTTTGAATTCAGTAAAGTAGAAGTATACAAAATCAACACACGAAAATCAGTAGCATTTCTTTTCACCAATAGTGAACATGCTGAAAGAGAAATCAAGAAAGCCTGCCCATTTACAATAGCCA
>NW_007726189.1:739100-773797 GCF_000696425.1 Galeopterus variegatus | reverse complement strand
TATTTTCATCTTGTTGATAAGAGTCATTCTAATTGGGGCCCGATGTCATTGTGGTTTTAATTTGCATTTCCCTGATGACTAGTGATTTTGAGATTTTTCTCATGTGTCTGTTGGCCATTTGTACATCAACATAGTGAAAATGTCTATACTACCCAAAGTGATATACAAATTCAATGCAATCCCCATCAAAATTACAAAGACTTTTTTCTCAGAAATGGAAAGAACTATCTAGACTACGCGTAGCCAAATCAATGCTGAGCAAAAAAAAATAAAGCTGGAGGCATAACACTACCCGACTTTAAGCTATACTACAAAGCTATAATAACCAAAACAGTATGGTACTGGCATAAAAACAGACACACTGATCAATGGAATAGAACAGAGAATTCAGAAATCAACCCACACACTTACTCCCATCTGATCTTTGACAAAAGCACCAAGCCTATTCACTGGGGTAGGGACTGCCTCTTCAGCAAGTGGTGCTGGGATCAGAGGAAGAGCAGAGCTGCAGGGAGCCCCACATCCCACCATTTGCAAAACGCAATTACCTGCGGCTTTGCATTCACTTAGAGGAGACTTAACATTTCGAATGAAGAAGCATGTGCTTTATATTGTCCTGGCTTTACTCATTAAACCTAAATCAGATTAGACTCCCAGACAGGTGTCCATATCGGAGGAGACAGAGGGGGCCTGCCCATGCTGACACTCTCGGTGCTCTCTTAAAGACTTGCCTTTCCAGATAGCGAGGAGACCCTCCCACACTTTGTCCCTCCTGCAGCAGCCTGGATGCCAGCTCAGAGCAGGCGCTTAGCCCCGCCAGAGCTCCTAATCTGACTTCATCTCATTCTGGGGGATGCCTTTGGCCCCCTCTGCAGCCCAGGACGTGGGCAGGTGCTGACAGAGGCCCTGGCTCCTCTGCACCACCTCCTCCCAGCATGTAGAGCTCTGGTGCTGGGAGACTGAGTCCCCCGGGATCTCATTCAATTTAATCAGAGAAAGTGTGGGTCCTGCTGCATGGCAGCTGTGAGCCTGCCGTGCAGGACAGCTAAGGAAACATAATGCAAGAGAATGAGCAAAGTGGTCTCTGTACAGCAGGATCAATCGCGGGGATGCTCTTTCTGCCATTTAGTCTAAAAGGATGTTTTCTTTCGGAAAGGGTAGAAAGTATGTCCTGGATATGAGACAAAGCACATTTAAACTCCAAAGGATAAGCTCTATTGCTCCTTAAGGAGAAGGAATCTCTGCTTAGACTTTGTTGAGCAGAATCCATAATGCCTCCAGGAACCAGCAGTCCCTGAAGTGAGTGACTTCAGGGCAAGTTGCGGAGTAAGACAAACTGCCAAAGGGTCTTAGAGGAACGGGGTCAAAAGTCACAAGTCTGATCATAGAACTGGGCTCTGTGTCTGCTTCTCTTTGGGGAACAGCCAAAGGCAGCCCAGAAAGGAAGACTGGAAGCCGGACTGAGAAGGAACTATGTTCGGGGCAAAAAGGAAAACAGCATGTGTGTTTACAGTAAAAATCTGTTCTGCATGCTTTGAGTAAGGGAAATTGTGGCATTTTGGCTTCTGTTAATGTGTAGCTTGCTACAGAATGAGAGCTCATTTTTACCAAGCACCTTTAAAATCATAAACTTTTAAAATAAGAGTTTTATCATGCTTTTAAACTCACTTAAGAAAGCCAACATCGTATAACTTCGTATAATGTATGCTATACGAAGTTATTACGAGAGAAATACCACATGTTCTCACTTATTAGTGGGAGCTAAAATTAATAAATAAATTCACACACACACACACACACACAAAAAAAAAAAAAAAACGGGGCGGGGGGGAGAAGATATAACAAGTACAATTACTTGAAGTTGATACGACAAGCAAACAGAAAGGACATTGTAGGGTGGGAGGGACGAAAGGGAGGAGGGAGGGAGGTTTTGGTAAGGGGCAACAATAATCAACCACAATGTATATCGACAAAATAAAATTAAAAAAATAAAAATAAATAACTGGCCAGCCATTCCATGTTCTGAGGTACTCTCATATGAACTAAAGAATAGAGAAGAAAAAGGATTGAAAAAAATGGAGCGGGGCTGGCCAGTTGCACAGTTGGTTAGAGCATGGTGCTGATAACAGTAAAGTTCATGGTTTGATCCCTGTATCAGCCAGCCACAAAAATAAAAACAAAAAAATTGAACCAAGTCTTAGGGACCTGTGAGACGACATTTAAAGATAAGGGCTGGCCCGTGGCTCACTTGGGAGAGTGTGGTGCTGATAACACCAAGGCCACGGGTTCAGATCCCTGTACAGGATGGCCCGTTTGCTCACTTGGGAGAGCCTGGTGCTGACAACACCAAAGCAAGGGTTAAGATCCCCTTACCGGTCATATTAAAGAAAAAAAAAAAAATTTAAAGATAAATATTAAAAGACAAAGAGCAAAAATCATCTTTTGGTAAAAAGACATATTTACATATTTAAAAGTTCAGTGAACTTGATTAATATAAAGAAAACCACATGAGGTACATTATAGTTGAACTACTAAAAACTAAAATATCATCTGCATACAGGAAACAACAATTCAAGTGATGGCTGACTTCTCATGAGAAAAAATTGAGGCCAGAAGACAGTGGAACAACAGATTTAAAGTGCTGAAAGTGAAAAAGCTGTCAACTCAGAATTCTACATTCAGCGAAAATATCCTTCAAAAATGAAGGCCAAAGAAAGACACTTTCAGTTATTGAAATTAAAAGAATTCATTGCCAGTAAGCTTGCACTATAAGAAGTTATAAAGGAAGTACAGGCTGAAGGCAAGTAAAGCCACATGGAAACCTGGATCTTCACAAAGAAATGAATAGCTTGAGAAATGGTAACTGGATAAATGTGAAAGACTTTTTTTCCTCTTAATTTCTTTATGATACATATACTATTTAAAGCAAAAATTGTAACATTGTGGGGTTTATAATATATATGTATATATATATATGTATAAAAATACAAACAAGTATAGTAAAAAAGATGGGCTGTGGGGTTAAACAGACCTGTATGGTTGCAAGGTTTCTAAAATTTTCATAATAAAGTTAGAAAAAATGACAACTCCTTATATAGTAACATAGAGTTATCTTTAAGGGGAAAAAAAACAGATTCAGAACACTGTTACAGAATGACACATTCTTAAAGTAAATATATACATCGAGCCAGAGAATATCCTGAAAGAATATATATGAAACTGGGAGGGGGCAAAGGCATGACTGGGTAGCTGGAATACAGGGGTGACACAATATTTACATTAATATTCAATTTTTTTAGATTTTGCACTGTATAAGAGTAATACAAAAAAAATTTTTAATGCACACAAAAATTAAAAAGCAAAAACTTCGAGTTCTATAATAAGAAAATGTTTAAACTTTTCTTGTTCCAGCATTTCCCAAACCTATATGAATAGAGGAAACCTACTCTTATCCCTTTTCCAAATAACAGTTATCTATATCCCAAGAATAACTAGTATTGCATAGACCACATTGAGAAACATTGACTTAAAACAAAATTTTTTTTTAATTAATTGAACCAACTAAATCCAGTAAGAATACCACTAGGGTCATTTGAAATATTCTTTAAAAAGACTTAGTCCAACAGAGTAACTTCAAATCTAATTGCAATTTCTCTGGCAATTTAACAAAGTTACATCCACTGGAATTCTAGATGTAATATTTTCAAGATTTTCTTATTGTATTCAGTCACTATCCCCTTACTTATTTTTAAAAACTCTTATTAGGTATCTCTGACATTCTGGTCCAAACTGAATGATACACAAAAAACTACCCATTGAACACAGAAATGGTTCCATAAGAAAATGCTACAATATATCATTAATTGTTAAAGATTAGTCTACACTACACTATGAACATTATTTTGGTACCAAAGAAAAATTTTAGTTAAAGTTCAAATGATATTATTTAGAATGTATCAATCTTGGTGCTATAGTTTAACAGTGAAATTTTTTTTCTATGTGGTGATACACTAATTTTACCAGTTCCTTTGGGTTTTTAAATCCACTTGCCAATCTTCTTAACTCAATTCATCTTTGTACCCACACTAACAAAGAAATAAGACGACTATTTGTGAATACCTAGAAATTCTTTAACCACAGAGATTGTGTATAATGTTTCTATGCTCTCTGAAGGGCATAGTACATGATCCTAGTTTCATTAAAGGTATATAAATTAAACTGGTTGCAACACTCAAATCAAAGAGGTGAGGCATCCTAGGAATATTAATCCAGTTGTGTTAGGCAAAAAACTAATTATTAGTTCACTGGACTAACTAAATCCAATAAGAATACTATTCTGTTACTGATCTGTTTTAAATGATCTTGTTATGGTCATTTAAAATAATTATCTTTTTAAAAAGACAGCCTATCAAAGTTAACTTCAAATATAACAGTTTTCTCCATAAATCAAGTAGATGGAAAAAATACAAAATTATTCAAAATTTGTTTATTCCTCAAAGAATTACTTCTCACACTCAAGTGCTTCCTAACATGATATGTGGCATCATATACTACTTACTCACCAATAGGAAAAGAGAAGAAAAACAAAAATTTTTAAAAATACATCTTCTACCAGAAAAAAAGAGAAAAGTGGAACCAGCAGGGACAAATAAATGGAAAATATTAGAAGACACTGATTTAGAAAATTGGATACATAAAACACAGCTCCCTATATTTCATATACTGAAACTTAAAAAATAACATCACAAACTCTATTATGCATTAATATAGATCGAGGTTCAACAAACATTCTGAAAAGAGCCAGACAGTAAAACGGTATGCTTTGCAGGCCGTACAGTTTCTGTCACATCTACTCAACACTGATGTTATAGTATAAAAGCAGACATAGACCATATACAAATGAATAAAGGTAGCCATGAAACTTTATTTATTTCTCATATAACAAAATAGCATTCTTATGCTGGTTTTTTCCCCATGATTTATAAGTGTATATAACCTCAGACTGTGCGCCATACAAAAACAGGCAGCCTTGGTTTTGGCCTGTGAGCTGTAGTTTGCCAACCCCCCAATCTAGAAATACAATGAGAAGTACTTACTAGAAATACTTCCCGAATACTCTTTTTAATAACAGAATATAACTAATGTTGCATTTTTACTATGCCATTATTTTTCCCATAAATTAAGTTCTAAAACAGCATTATCTGCCAAAATAATTACTGAACCAAAGATAGGAAAGCTAAAATACTCTTAATAGTTCAAAGCCACAAAAAGGAGGCAATAAAAAGACAAAAACGTGTTATTTCATTACACATTCCTAGGTTTCCCACAGAATTAAAGTCACTGTAGGTAATATTTGCCCACTGAACTATTTGAAGTTGTTAGTTATATTTATGCCAAATTTAGAACTTCATCAACCCCAAATGTAATACGTTTTTAAAATGTGGACAAGAATCCTGTCATTTTCATAGTTAATGCTGCTCCATATGGTAATACTGAAATGTCTCAGAAAAATGAAAGGACAATCATGAAAACTGTATTCTAGTTGTATACCTTTAACTAGTTGTTAAGATCTTGAGCAAATCACGTAAGCCAGCATTTCCTAAAGTTTGTTCTCTACAACAGATGATTCATTAACAACAGGATCCATGGCCAACTGAATCTGGGAAATGCTATACATCATATACATTTCTAGAAGATTTATAATGTACATAAGCCTATCATAAGTTCTGAGAAGTCCTGCAGTAAAGAAATCCATTGGTTTAATCTAGTACTGTCTAAACATACTCAATTACTTTCTCTGTACGGTACTTATGAACATCCCAAAATACTGAAACTTTGGAAACTTTCTAATCGTTAGTAGAAATTAAACATCCCTTCAGATTCTAAACTTTAAAATACTGTGAGACTATTTCCAAGCTGTAATTTTGTGAGAGTTGTTTAAATATTAAATTCAGAATTTAAATTCAGTTTTTCAAATATTAAACCTGAACCCTCTATACCAAATGTACTCTTTTATACTTGCATAACTCTATGAACTTCCTCTTTCAGAGCAATTATCTTTGGATTGAAATCATCTCTCTAACGTTCTAGACTCACTCCTTAAGTGGGAGGTAGAATCATGCTCTATTTGTCCTTGTTTCTTCAGTGCCTAGCAGAGTGCCTGGATCATTAAATGTTTTTTGTCTACTCTATTGCAACAACCTCCTACTTGATCTCACATAACTACTCTTACCCTTCTCCTGTTGCTTCTCTATGTAAATGTGATTAGGTCTCCTCCTACTTAAAAATTTTCATCTTCCACTGTTCTGAAGATGAAGAACAAATGTCTTAGTCTAGCCCTAGAGGATCTAACCTCTGCCTTCCCTCTACGACTTTATCTCATATTACTGCTCCTCTTTGCTTTATCTGCTTTAGGCATATAAGGCGAGCACAGATGATACTAAGTGGTATTGAGAAAAAAGTAGGGCCCAAACACACAAGTAGGAAATCACCTGCACCCCATTCCCACATGAGAGAATTAACATTCCTATGGGAACAGATGCTGGGTGAAGTGGGACAATGAATCTGGGTGCCTCTGAAATGCCAAATGTCTATCTAAGACAAAATGGTATATGTATTGAGGGTTCAGCCCTAACAGCAGCTTCAAGAAGCAGCACTCATAGAGAAAGAGGTGCTTATGACCTTTGACAACAGTATAAAAGTGGGTGGTCCAGTGAACCCCATCAAGTAGGATCAATGTCCCAAATAGCTGTACTTTTTTACACTCTAGAAAGAAATGGGAACTACAGACTAGGAACTCCTGCTGTGTTTGAAAACTTCCCCATGTTTGTTATTTGTGCTACTGTCTGTTACTTCATGGTGACTAACAACAAACTACACAATAAAAATAAAAATACAGTGTATCACCATAGTGAAATACCATGGAAATTTACAAAATAGATGTACATTTAGTTACATGAAAATTCTTATAATACGTTTTGAAGTGAAAGGAGAAAATATGATTTGCAAACATACATACACTCATATAAAATGTTAGTAGCACCACCTCTGGGAGGTGAGATTGTAGATAATTCTTTAAACCAACGGTTTGTTTGGGCCTGTCCTAGAAAGTAGCAAGAAAGCGAAGAGCTAAAAAGGCAAAATAAAAATTTAGACATAGATTTTGAAAAGTATGTTTTACTAAGCTTATTCAACAAATTTAAAAGAAGTAAAATCATACAGTATATTCTCTGACAACAATGGAATCAGACTAATAACATCAATAATAAATATAACAGAAAAAATCTCCACATACTTGTAAACTACACAACACACCTCTAAAAGAATCTTCGGGCCAAAGTAGTATCAAGAGAAATTTTAAAAATAATAATGAGCTGAAAGAAAATGAAATACAACATATCAAAATTTGCAAGATGCAGCTAAAGCAGTGCAGAGAGAGAAATTTAGAGCACTAAATATGTACATTAGAAAGAAGAAAAATCTCAAATCAGTAATCTAAGCTGCCACCTCAAGAACAAAGAACAAGATAAGGAAAATAAATCCAAAGCAAGCAGAAAGAAGTACATCTAAGAACAGAAATCAATAAAACTGAAAACAGAAAAACTAAAGAGAAAAACCATGAAACAAAATACTGGTTCTTTGAAAAGATCAAAAACTCGCAAACCTCCAGCAAAAATCCCCCCCCCCCAAAAAAAAGAAGGAAGATACAAATTCTCAATATCAAGAGAGAAACAGGGATATCGCTATAGACCCTGTAGACATAAGAGAATAAGGGAATACTAAAAGTTCTACACACATGAATTTGATAAAGACAAAATGGACCAAATCCTCAAAAAGCACAAACCATCACAACTTACCCAATATGAAGGAGGTGACTTGAACAGCCCTAAAATATTCAAAAAAAAAATTGAACTCACAAATTTAAAACTCCTGAAAAAGAAATCTCCAGACACAGGCAGTTTCAGAGAATTCTACCAAACTTAAAGAATTAACATCAACTTTAAACAATCTCTTCCAGAAAAAAGAGAGAACACCTTCCAACTGTTTCTCTGAGTCCAGAACTATCCTGATATCAAAATCAAAAAAAATGTCCAAAAGAAAAAAGAGAGAAAGAAAAGTATAAACAAATATCCTTCATGACCACAGAAACAAAAAGCCTTAAGAGAACATTAGCATGTAGAATTCAGCACCATAACTACAGAATCATATACCATGGAACACGTGGCATTTATTACAGGCATGCAAGGCTGGTTTAATATTCAAAAACCAATCAATGTAATCTACCATATCAACAGGCAAAAAAAGACAAATCACATGATCAGTTCAATTGATGCAGCAAAAGCATTTAACAAAATTCAACACCCATTCATGAATAATTTTCTCAGAAAACTAGAAATAAAGAGGAATATCCTCAATTTAATTTTAAAAGTTTTATATAAAAAAACCTACAGCTAAAAAAGAACGAGGCAAGGATGTCCACTCTTATTCAACACAGTACTGGAAGATCTAGTCAGTGCAATAAGGCAAGAAAGGAAAATAAAAGATAAACAGATTAGAAAGAAATAAAGAAAACTGTCCCTATTTGAGGATGGCATGACTGCCTATGTAGAAAATCCCAAGAAACACATTTTTTACATCACTTACAACTAAAACCACCAAGGTCAAGGGTTCAGATCCTCATACTGGCCAGCTGTACCCCCCCCAAAATTACCTACAGCTAATAAGTGAGTTCAGCAAGGCTACAGGATACATGATCAAAATACAAAAAACATAATTGTATTTTTATATATTAGCAATGAACACATGGAGACTGAAAGTAAAAATACAAGAAAAGACTTATTCTAAAATCTATATGAAAAGGCAAAAGAGGTAGAATAGCTCAACAATTTTGAAAAAGAATAAAGTTTGAGAAACCACTCTATATTATTTTAACAGTAACTTCGGTAATCAAAACTGTGGAACTGGCAAAGAGATAGTCACAGAGGTCAGGAGAACATAATAGAAAAACCTGAAATAGACTCACACTAGTATGGCCAACTGATTTTTTTTTACAAAGATGCAAAAGCAATTCAACAGAGGAAAGACCATTTACCCAACATTCAGTGCTGGAACAACTGGATATCCATAGGAAAAAAGGAAAAAAAAAAAGGGACTCTGATCTAAACATGCTACCTAATAAAAAGAAATTAATTCAAAATGCAGACGTAGAGGGCTGGCCAGTTAGCTCAGTTGGTTAGAAAGCCATCTTCTAACACTAAGGTCAAGCGTTTGGATCTCTGTACTTGCCAGCCACCAAAACACAGACATAAATCATACACTCTTAGAAGAAAATATAGGAGAAAATCTTTAGGGATCTTGGGTTTGATGAAGAAGTTTGGATGTGATGCTAAAAGTACACTCATAAAAGTGATAAGTGGAACTTCATTAAAATTAAAAATGTTTGCTCTGCAAAACACCATGTTGAGAGGATGAAAAGAAACATAATCAGGGAGAAACCACATATCCAACAAAGGACTCTTATCTAGAATTAATAAGAATTCCACAGTTAAAAAAAGAAAAGAAAAAAACAGAAAATGTGCAAGGACACAGACACATTTCACCAAAGATGACAGATGGCAAAAAAAACAAAACACATAAAAACGCGTTCAACCTCCCCAGCTATTAGGGAAATATAAATTAAGACCATCACTACATACCCATCAGATGACTAAAATAAAAAATAGTGACAACAAATGCTGGTGAGGATGAGGAGAAACTGGATCACTCATATATTCCTGATTGTGATGCAAAATGGTTCAGCTACTCTGTCAAACAGTTTGGCAGTTTCCTAGAAACTAAACATACAGTTACCATACGACCTAGCTACCACATTCCTGGACATTAACCTCAGAGAAATAAACATTTACATCCACAGAAAACCTATACACAAATGTCCATAACAATCTTCTTTGTAAAAGCTAAAATTGGAAACAATCAAATGTCGCTCAATAAGTGAATGGTTATACAAACCATGGTATATCCATACCACAGAATACTCTCAAAAAGTCACATACTATATGATTCCATTTATACAACATTCTCAAGATGACAAAAGCATTAAGATGGAGAACAGATTAGTGGTTGTCAAAGGCCGGGGTGGTGGGCAGCAAGTGAGATCATAAAGGGACAGCAGGAGGGAGGGCTTTGTGGTGATGGAAGAGTTCTGTATCTTGACTGTGGTTGTTACACGAATCTACATGTGACAAAATGCAATGAAACGGCAACACACATTCGGCCAATGTCGATATCCTGGTCTGGATACTGTACTAGAAGTATGTCAAATGTAACCATTGGGGGAGACTGGGTACAGAGTACTGTTTTTGCAACTTCCAGTGAATCTATAATTATTTCTAAATAAAAAGCTTTTTAAAAAGAAAATAAGAAAGAAGAAAACAATTAAATCAATTGGATTTAGCAAAATCTATATTCTAATGTTTTTTTATATGTATCTTGAAAATTTACAACCTACATGTACAATCATTCCAAATATTATTTTCTTGAATGATTTCATGGTAATTTTTATTATAGAAAAAAATACAGTTTGAAATAACTAATTCTTTTACTTCATAGTATCCAAAATACCCAATAACAAAATTATCTTAAGGAATTTGAAGAATGGGTCAGGCAGAAATATATTTCAATCCCAATTCTATAATTTATTACATATATGATTGTGAGCAAATTAAACTTGAGTCTCAGTTTCTTCATAGGAAAAATGGCAATAAGAATGGGGATACCTTGGAGAATTGCCACATCTGTGTACAGAGAAGCTGGCAGTGTTCTATATAAGACAGACTATGTAACTTTTACTATCATCTTATCTCCCTGAATGGGACAGACATTTAAGAGGAGGAGCAATTTTACATATTTCCCTTGAATCACCTTAGTGCTCTTAGCATGGTAATAAGTAAACAATAAATACCCAACATGAATTTTCTCTGAACTTTTAACCTCTGCCATTAAAATCATGATATTTTCTTACTGTAAGTGGCTATACCCTGACTTTCTGAAAGGAGTTCCATTTGGGGTGGGTTTTTTTTTTTTTTTTTTTTTTTTTTTTTTTGACGTGTGCTTTGTTTTTCAAATAGTTTTTTGAGGAAGGCAATATGTAGTTTCAAAAAGCATCAAACCAAGAAAGAGTAATTCAATAGTAAAATAGTTTAGAGATGCAAAGCACAGAACGGGATTTCCAAATACTCTATACACCCCATATTTTTGTTTCTAACTTGGCCAGTTAAAAAAATTTTTTTAACAGCCAATAAGCGGCATTTTCCAATGTCTCATCACTTCATGCAAATCATTATTCCCGCTTAACACTTTCACATAAAGAATCCTATTTTTATTTAGACTGGCTAACACTGTTCCCCATGACCCCTTTCTCAACACAGAGCTCCAGGATACTGCCTCTGATCTTTTACAATTTTCTAGAGATTATTTCTATACTCACATATTCCTCGTTATACTTTATTTTGCATCACAATGGAAATTATAAAAAGAAAATAAATACCAGGCCCCTACTCCACAATTTAGAATCTTCTTCAAAGAATGTATCCTACTAATTCTCCTAGTTCTAAACTCCTAAATAGAACTATCAGTTAACTATCAAATAGGACTGACAAACTCGCCTTTAATACTGCTTACTAAGTTTCCTTCCCTTATTCATAAAAGTTATATTAAAAATTTACTGTTGGGGATTATGAACTTTACAATGTATTATAATCAATATATCACAATAAAAACTTCCAAACAAAACAAAACTCTAGGGTTTTGGATATCATTTTTGAGAATACACTACTCAAGGATACTCTTCTGTACCTTTTTTGTAAACTTTTTATTTTGGAATATTTTTATATATATAAAAAAGGTGCAAAGAGAGTGCAGTGTTCCTGTACATCCCGCAACTATACAGCAATAGCAGCAACTGACATAACCACAATATACTGGTCAAAACTAAAAACTGAACAGTGGGACACCAGTATTAACTAAATCAGATTTTACTCAGAGATTCCATACTTTTTGAGTAACTGTTGACAGGGACATCCAGATGTCTTGGGGGAATTCCTGTTATCATTTCTCATTTAACTTGGTCCCAGATATTCTATGATAAACATTTATTCTCTATGAGATTATGGATTCATGGTAACATAGAATCTTAAGTGTTAAAAAGAATCTTAGAAGTCATCTAGATTAATATTTTTCAAAGTACAAATTACTACCTATTAGCAGGTCATGGAATAAATTTAATGAATCACAACTACAATTTTTAATACAACAAAATAGAAAATACTAGAGCACAAGACACATGTTAAGGGTATTACTGCTTCATCAATCTTTTGTTTTAGTTACATATATATAAGTATGAGTGTGTATGTATGTACATATATACTGAGTCATACTATTAAAAAGATACTCCCTACCACAGGTCACAGTCAAAAAATTTTGTCACTCACCTACATCAAACCAAAGAAAGAAACCTTTATTTAATATCCCTGACAGATGATAACCCCATTTCTACTTATGTATCTGATGGAGTTTGGATGTGTTGTCCCCTCCAAAACTCATGTGGAAATTTGATCCCCAACGTGGCAGTGTTGGAAACTGATTGAGTCATGGGGGCAGATCCCTCATGAATGGATTAATGCTCTCCCTGGGGGAGGAGGGGTACTGAGTGAGTTCTCGCTCTATTAGTTCTGCGAGAGCTGATTGTTTAAAGGACCCTGGCACCTCCTCTCTCTGCTCTCTTGCTTCCTCTCACCATGTGATCTGCTTGTACCCACCAGCTGCCTGCCACTTCCGTCATGAGTAGAAGCAGCCTGAGGCCTGTGCCAGCTGAAACTGTCCCAGAATCGTAAGCCAAATAAACCTCTTTTCCTTATAAATTACCCAGTTTCAGGTATTCTGTTATAACAACACAAAAGGACTAAAACAACACCCAACAGTAATATAAGGAAATTTTTTATGTGGAACCAACAGTTATCTCTGTTGACTTTTGAACTACAATTCATAAAAAAGTTTTTTCTTCTTTTTTTTTTCCCTTTTTTGTCTTTTTTACTGACCGGTAACGGGATCGCAACCCTCGGTGTCGCGCCCGTACCGGGGACCGGCAACGGGATCACAACCCTCGGTGTTGCGCCCACACCGCGCTCAGCCAGTGAGCGGGAACCGGTCTCCACATGGGTTCCGAACCCTCGGCGGGAGCGCCACCGCGCTCCCAAGCGGCGCACTCTCCAGTGCACCACCAGGCTGGCCCAAAAAAGATTTTTCTTCTAAAGAAAAATATCCTGCAGTCCTATTTCTTTCCTTTTTCTTTTCTTTCTTTCTTTTTAAATCAGTGAACAGAGGTTGTTACACCTAGAAATCAAAAAGTTACAGAAGAAAGTTGCCTTTTTGGTTCCCAAGAAGAAACTCTGGAGATAAAGGGCAATAATAGAAGAACAAAAGGAAAAAAGTATATAAAGACTCTAAATGGAAGAAAAGAAGCAATGCCGAATAAAAAGATGAAGTCAATAAAAAAAAAATCTTTGTAGAGGTGACAAGAATAAAATTTTAAACTCAGGCAGACAATTTGATGAAAGTATGCATTACGAGAAAATCTCATTTTGGAAAGTAGGTTTCTTTTTCTAAATTTTTTTAAACACACACACAAAGAAGAGGAAGAATTCCCAAATTCAAAAGAAGGGGAGGAAAAGCACAAATGAACCCTTTCTGCCTCATGTAACATACAAGAAAGTAATTTTATGAAATTTAGTAAAACTTATTTTCCAATCCCAAGCAAAGTACTTCATGTCATTAAATATATGTGTAATACTTACATAAATTCACCAAACCTGCATTAAGCTATCTGTCAGGCTCATTCTGGCCAAAATGCGGATTCTTGGCCAAAACAGCATGAAGGAAAAAAATAAATTCTGAAGTTAAAAAAATGCACAAATAAAATAAAACTCATGTATTCCACATTTATAGTAACACCTTAGGGCCTGATCAAAGCCTTGTTACTCTTACTTTGCCCCCAATTCTAACTACAATATCAGTTTTTAAGACAATAACAATTTTAAAGCATTAAGTTAAAGAGGGGGCAAGCACTGCTATGACACGACATGAACAAGAAAAGTGACGACCTGACTGCCAAGGACAATCTAGAAAGTGACTAAAAGCCGAAGTGGGTATTCAAGAAACAGATGTCTAAGAGTATCTGGTATAAGGACAAACCATGTATATATCTTATGAAGCTTATAATAATGCTTGTTGTTTATATGGTTGACACTAAGTCAACCTGAGGATTCTCTATGCTCATGATGGTGGCACTTTCTGTTTAAGGATATAAAAAAAAGTATGCCATAACTTTTAGAAAAATTTCTATCCAAAATTACTGAGATAAGAAAAGCTTTACTTTCCAAAAAAGGGTGAATCCTCAATTGACTCAATTTGGGAAACCTGGCTGTTCAGAACAATTGATTCCCTGAGGATTGCAATTAACTGTTATTTTTACCTTCTATTCTTCCTCTTCCATAAGTTCTATGACTACTTAAACCAACATCTCATAAAGTAATCTTTGGTGTTAACAGAGGACAAGGTGGGGCCGGCCCGGTGGCGCAATGGATAGTGCGCCGCTTGGGAAGCGCGGCGGCGCTCCCGCTCAAGGGTTCGGATCCCACATACAGACCGGTTCCCGCTCACTGGCTGAGCGAGGCGCGGGAGCAACACCGAGGGTTGCAATCCCGTTGCCGGTCCCCGGTCCGGTAGGGGGGCAACACTGAGGGTTGCGATCCGTTGCCGGACACAGAAAAAGACAAAAGACAAAAAAAAAAAAAAAAAAATAGAGGACAAGGTGTGTTTGGGTTGTGGGGCAGTATTTCAATGACTGGACATTAGAATCACCAGCAGAACATTTAAAAACACTGGTGTTCAAGCTCCCCAACTAGAAATTCTGATTTAATTAGATAGTTGTCTTCATGATATCTTTAAGGATTTTTAAGGAATCTTTAAGAGAGATACAGCATGCAGCATTTCCCAAACTTGTCTTCAAATCTCTTCCACGGAGCATCTTATAACACTGACTTAGGTAATTCTTCAGCTGAAAACCAAGGAAAATATTAAGTTTAGAATCAAACTGTACAACTTTATTTTAAAAAGCTCTAATGTATTTAGGGGGAGGGAAAGTGAGAGAAGAAAGAAAAGAAGGACTTACTGTTATACTGCTATCACGTATTTTATTATATCACAAAAAATTCCAAATGAAAGATTTTAACTAAAAATTTCAGTTTCTTCAAATGATGCTTACACTAAGCCTGTAACTCAAAAGCATTCATAAAAAATAAAATAAATAAATAAATAAATTTTTAAAGTATTCATATGAAAAAAGCATTCATCATGAAAGCTAATTCCAAAGGTAAATTTATGCTGCCCTCTAATGGTTCAAGATAAACATTTTTACCTGTACTACATCGGAAAGGTGATAATAAATACAATTTTATTATTTTATAAATGGGAGAATTACATTAAATATCAGAAAAGAAAAATAAGATTTCAATTTTGAGTGTAACTGAGTTCAAAAGATTGACTATAACTGCTATATTCATGACCAAGACTTAATTATCAAGCTATTTTCAAACTACCATATTTGCCTACGCACATGTAACTCAAGATAAAAATACACACCTCCTCTGTGCATTCTGCCATAGCCATCTCCAATTTAGCTTTTTTCCAAATAAATTTGTGGCAACAGTCTTCAAGCTTAAGTCCTCATACCCCATAAGAAAATTTAGAAAATTTAGAAAATTACATATATTTTTGCATATTTTTTATTACATCTAAAATTTTAGTTAGCACCTTTTTTTTTAGAAGCTTACACACTTGCAAAGAATGTAGCTTCTGATTTAATGTAAATATTCACATTTCAAAATAAAACTGTTACATCATTCCTTAGAATGTATCCACATGAATCTAAATACCATAGCAAGTTGATATCCAACTTCGTCTACTTAAAAAATACATAAACTCTGCTAAATATATCAGGAGTTTTACATTATTATTTTTTATCTTCTTGAATCTGCATTTTACTTTACTCTCTATAGAATTTTATCCTAATTTAATATTTTATAACTGAAAGTATTTTATTGCCCATTCTATCATAATTCTATGCATCAAAAACATACATATATATTAATTAAAATTATAAAATCCTGTATTTCCTGTGGCCACCAGCATGTAAGTTAAAAAAAAATTTGTGCAATTAACTTTTACTCCAATTATTACTAGCAGATGATGAAAAATGTAAATATTACAAATTTTCATAATATTTAAACAAAAAGGAAACTTTTAATGAACATAATAAATCTCAGTGAGATGGATAGGCCTCTTTTTTATATTTATATTAGTGTATCCAAGAAAGAATATTTCTTATTGCTAAAATGAGATAGGTTCTCAATCCTATTGTTATTTCACAGTTTTTCTAGGTATACTCACTGAGAAACATTATTCCCATTAAGAAGTAAATCACCCCTGAGTTTTGTTATTGCAAGGTCCCTTAATTTTTTCTCTATCAAAATTTACATTGTGATCTACCATCAGAAGTTATTTTTAATTATGTGACAATTGACAACTTGATTAGGTCCTCTTTCAATTTGTTAAAAGCAAAGAACTAGAAACTATCTAACTTGCAATAGGATGGATATGTTACACATTTACTACAATTATTCAATTTCTCAATCTCTGGAAAGTATTTCAAAGTAATTTATCAAATGACTATTAATTATACCTGTTATTCTTTCACTTAGCAGTTTAATTTTACATGCTCGGAGGGATAGAAAAAATAAAATACTGTTAATTTCAATACCCTTCTGCTGATACAATATTTATTTTATAAAATGCTTTTATCCTATTTGAGCTTCAAATGTATTTTTACCAAAACCTTATAGAAGTAGACTTAGCTCATTTAATTAATTAAGTAAACACCCACTGTCAACCAACTGCCAAATCAGGCTATCAAAAAAAACTTCTGCTCTTGTTTCTCAAGTCAAATCTGTTTGGTGATTAACAGAAAAAGATTTTTAACTTGTCTCATAAAGCAAGACCCAACTCTGTGCTATATACAAGAGACATAACAAAAACAGGGATAGACTAAAAATAAAAGATAGACAAAGGTATACTAAACCAATGAACAAAAAGAGAAAGCAGTGACTGTTACTCTGATATCAGACAAAGAAAAATTTGGGCTAGAAGATATTAGTGACAGGACATTTCTAATGCCAAAATCTATAATTCTAAATAACATATAGCAGTTATAAATATCTACGTGCCAAATAATGCAGCAACCACCTTTATGAAGCAAAAACTGCAGGAGATGCAAGGAGACATAACCAAGAGCACACAAATACTAAGACATTTTAACATGTAACTCTCAGTATAATATAGACCAAGTGGACCAAAAAAAAAAAAAAGTAATCATATAGAAGACTGAAGCCACAAAATCTTATGTAAGATCTTAGGTGTATATGCGTATACATATACACAAGGGGTCTTCAAAAAGTTCATGGAAAGATTCATATTGTCTTTTAATTCTATTTTTCCATGAACTTTTTGAAGTACCCTCATGCATGTATGTGTGTATGTATATGTATATGTTCATTCCTTTAATACTTTCAAGTGCATGTGCAATATCCACATTGATCCTACATTAGATCTCAAAGAGAGCATGAATAAATGCCACAAAGTAGAAATATTACAAACAACAGTCTTGGATCAGAATACAATAAATTAGAAATCAATAACAAAATTTTATAAAGCAAAAGCCCTTCCTCCTACTGGAAAATTAAACCTTTTAATAAGCAAGTTTACATGATAGTGAAAATTAAAACTGGAAAAACAATTCTGAAAAATTGATAATGAAAATACTACATGTCAATCTCTAGTACACATGTGAAACAATAATCGCAAGAAAACTCATAGCCTTCAACAGTTTTATAAATAAAAATGAAAGCATTAAAATAAATGTATTAAATTCAACTCAAAAGCTTTTTTAAAAGTTATACATTATTACTAATTTGCTGTTAGATTCTCATTGCTCATGTTTTATTTTTTCTCATGCATCTATATTTGGTATCAGATTGCAATTTCCTTTTCTGTACTGTCTTTACCAGGTTTGAGTGTCAATGTTAAACTTGTAAAAGAAAATTCAGAAATTTCCTTTCCATCTCTTATCTTTTTCGATTTTACATAACATTAAACTATCTGGTCTTTGATATTTTGGTAGATAGATTTCCCCTGTGAAACCATGTGGGCCTGGTGCTTTTTTGTGGGTTTGTTCCTTATTACTTTTCTCTATTTTTTTTCCAATGGATACAAATACATTTAAGCTGCCTATCTTTAATGAGCCAATTTTGGGGAACAGTATTTTCTAGGAAATTACGTATATCATCTAGGTTTTTAAATATATTTGTACAGAGGCTTGCAAAGTAATCTCTTACAATCTGTTAAAATTTTTCTCTGTTCTAATGATCATTTCTGCCTTGACATTTCTCATTTTGCTTATTTGTGCCCTTTCCTTTTTTTTTTTTTTGTCTTTTTTCGTGTCCGGCAACAGATCGCAACCCTCAGTGTCGCGCCTGTACCGGACCGGGACCGGCAACGGGATCGCAACCCTCGGTGCTGCGCCCGCACCTTGCTCAGCCAGTGAGGGGGAACCGGTCTGTACGTGGGATCCGAACCCTCAGCGGGAGCGCCGCCGCGCTCCCAAGTGGCGCACTGTAGCAGTGCGCCACCGGGCCGGCCCCTTATTTGTGCTCTTATTCTTTTCTTTTTTGCTTGATAGCTAGTGGTTTATCTATTTTGTTAATTAAAAAAATCAGAATTTTGAGTTTTCAGTTAGATCTACTGTTTTCTATCATGCTACCTTACTAAATTCTTTATTGTTTGGATTATTTTCTCTATCTTATTTCTTTAAATTGATCTCTCTAACTGCATCAGCTAATACTTCTAGAACAATGCTCAATAGTTTTGGAAAGAGTGTGCCTTAATCTTGATCTTGGTGTTAAGTAAATTAAATAATCCCTAATGCACTTTCAAGGCATCTGAGAAAATCATCACTATAGCATTTATCAGTGAGTTATAATAGTCTGTTGTCCCTTACTAGGCTATGAGCTCAAGAGTAAAGGCAGTGTCTTACTCATCTTTAGGTCACCAGCATGTTGCTTCTCAAGAACCGTTGACTGACTGACACTGACATATTGAGTGAATCAATTGATGAATAAATATATTCCTAGTATCAATGAATCAGGAAGAAAAAATGTGTCCCAGGACAAGACTCTAGAACTGAAAGGCACTGTTAAAATTGATGAGATTACTTTCCACCCATTAGCATGGCTGTTATCCAAAAAAAAAAAACAAAACAGAAAACAAGTATTGGCAAGGATGTGGAGAAATTGGATCCCTTAACCATTCCCATATTTGGAGGTCCTAGATTTTATTTTACAAAGCAGAAATTTCCCTACAAAATGCAAGGATGGCATGTCATCCCTATTCCTTAACAACTTACAGTTGCACTAAACATTAGATTCTGTGCTCTTGCTATAAGGCACATCTTACCCATGGTGCCCTGTACTAAGTCACTGCCTTTGTCACTTCTATCTTCAGTTGTCTCTCTGCTGCTTCTACATCTGGTTAAGGCCACTCCTGTCTTTAAACCTTTTCTAACACATGCTCAACACTGAAGGCACCCAACTTTTCTTTTGGTTGATTAACCTTCTTCTAATAAACAATTTAAAGTTAATTGAGCTGCAGAGGGAAAAATGTCTCTCTCCACCCCAATGGTGTCTGGAACCTTCCTCTCTTCTCTACTCCAGCTACTACTAAAGCTGCAAGAGGCTCACTCCTACTCATCAGGTGGCACTGAAGGGAAAATGTTCCTTGGAAATCAAAGTTAGAACTACTTACAAGGTACACTATTCCCAGTCAGTAAAATGGGATTTTATGGGATAACTTGGGAACTTTACCTCTATTTAACACAATGTTTCTATAAGAAAACACATTCTAAATGTCCAATAACCAATATAAAAACTTTGGAACACAGCCTATTTTGATGGTCACCCAAAACCTTACACAGAATTTATTAGACACAATATTATGTTTCCAAGAAATCCCATTATTGCAGAAACTTCTATAAACACATAACATGAACTGTCATTATTAATAGTTGTAGCACTTAAAAATCGTATGTAATTTGTTTATAAATCCAATTAACATTAAATCTTGATTTGAGCATCACACATGCACACAGGTGATGATATTCAACTCTGTACCTGCAGATATGTACAATCGTTATGTCACAATTTTTTTAAAAGTATTAAAAAAATTCACAAAACATTCACTAAAAATCAAAAGTTGAAGAAAATACTATTAAGGAGAAACACCTGATGGATAACATTGTTTTTAGATGCATAAAGGAACCCTCCAAAACAAAGATGGAAAACAAGCTTCTAAATTTTTCAAATTTTTCAGAGCTATGACTACCAACCTATATAAATCTCATTTGCAGAATTATGAAAACTGAAAGCCCACTCATCTATGTCACATGCCACACAGAGCTTAATAACTGGACTTCTATTTTGCCCAAATTGTTTTTAAAAACACAAGTAAGCATTCCTAAAGCAAGATTTTGCTCAACTGAACAAAAAGGTAAAGAGACAGCATTGCTTCAAACACAAAAAAAGTGAACCAAGTATTGTTTGTTTTTCAGAGCTTGCCTCAAATAAAGAGTCCTGTTTATTTTCCCTAATCTAGACAAAAAATTGAAAATTTTCACAACTTCAGTACTAGAAAAATTGACCCACTCTTATAAAAAATATTATGAACTTAGCATTTATCAGACTTAAGTCATGGTAACATCTTCCTAATTAAAAAATCCTGGTAAATTTGAGGGAGAAAAAAAATTTCATTACCTTTTTATTGTTACTTTTCTTATATCCACCTTTGTGAAGAATAATGCTGAAACTTTTTTAGCATAAAGAACTCAAAAAGGATCTCAATAGCATTTTTTAAAAAAAGTGACCAAATAAAAATCAAATTAAGGTCAACCCAAAAGTATAAACAGCCATTTTTTAATTTAAAAATTAGCTTTATACCAAGGTCAAGGGTTTAGATCCCCATACCAGACAGCTGCAAAAAAATAAAAATAAAAAAATAAAACGTGGGCTTTTTTACATCTTAGAGTGAGGCATGGAGCCAGGGGAAGCCAAACCCAACTGCAACTAGGCAAGATGTTGCCACCACCCTGGGGCCCTGCCAGGGTTCTGAGACACGCAGTTGGGGGAAGCCGAACCCAGCTGCAACTAGGCAAGCTGCCACCACTGCCCCGAGCCCCACCAGGGTCCTGAGGTATGGAGCCCGGGGAAGCCCAACCCAAAAGCAACCAGGTAAACAGCACATCAAAAACACCATTTCCACATGGGTAGCCCCCCATAGCCACTGCAATTACCACAGCTGCCGCGAAAGCGGCTAGTCTCTATAGCAGCAGTCACAGCCACTGTGCAGAGGGCATGCCAGACTCTCAACTGCACTGACACTAGGAGAGGCACCAGCAGAAACAAAAAAAAAAAAAAAGAAGAGGTCCTCTCTCTCCACAAAGCACACTCCAGAATAGAAGAAGCATTTGCTTTATGATAATAGGGGAGGACTTCATCACACCTGTCTCAGTCCTAAACAGATCATCTAAGCAACAACCCAACAGAGGAAGTTAATCTATGAGACAGAACAAATCTATGGTTATTAGAAGGGGGGAGGGGAGACGGAAGGGGAGAGATTGAATAAGGGGCAAAACGAATAAGTATGATTTGTAACAATGAGTATGCTAATAAAAAATAAATTAAGAAGTTAAAGAATTAAAATAAAATAAATAAAAATTGGCTTTGTTTACTTCTCCTATTTTTGTTTAAGGGAGATATAAAAATGTTAAATTTGTATGACAACAAAAGTTTTTTATTTAATGAACATACAGATATTTTAAACAGTCTCTAATCCAAAATTAAGTGGTGAATCTTGGCTGCCTGTTAACAGCAGAACAAAGGAACATGGAGTTCTGAATTTCTATCATGGAAATTTATTACCAAGCTATTAGTACTTAAATACTAACTCTGTGGCAAGAAAATATAGACTAGCCATTCCTTGGGAATGAAAGTGAAAAAGATGACAAACCAAAGAAAATGAATGGCTATCAAGCTAGTACAAGGCAGAAGAGGTACATGTACAAAATGCTGTATACAACTACCTAAAGGCCACAGATTTTCCAAAGCTCATGTTTAAACCTTAAGTTAATAACTCCTGATGCAGTTTTCCACGGAGAAATGTTTTTCTGGGCTACAACAGCAGTACAATTCCAGGGTCAACTAAGTTCCAACAGAGGCCAAAAATATCCATATTTGCAACACAGAATCAGTCATTCCTTCTATAAACATATACCCAGAAATAATAATAGAATCATAGCCTGATTTTAATTGGGCAGAAGTGAATTTTAAAAAATCTCTCAAAATAACAATGTCTAGTGCAAATACACTGATGTCTAAATTCTTTTTAAGAAACTATGGTAAGGTAAGGTAATGAATGGGTCATGTGTGGTCTCTGAATTACTTTATTAAATCCTGAAAGCAACACTACAAAGAAGCACTATTTTTTTCCCCAACTTACAGATGAGTTAATAGAGAATTGGAAGGTTGAGTAAACTGCTCAGATCCACACAGCTATGATTCCAACTCGAGTCTGTCCTTATAACTAAACTATACTACCTACACTATAACAAAGACTAACAATTACAATAACAATTATTGCACAAAGGCAGAAGCTAAGCACCTGCAGGCATATCATTTTGTCCTCAAATACCCTAAGAGGTAAATATTACTTTAGCCCCTAATAAGACATTTAAAATGTTTTTGGCCAAATGCTTGAAAGGCAAAAATCTGATGCTTTCTTAGAAATATTTTTAGCTTCAAAGAGAATGGAGTATTACAAGATGTATTTTTAAAATCAACTTTATTGAGGTAAAATTTACATATAATGAAATGTGCCTATTTTAAGCTCATAAGTTGATGAATTTTTGACATACACCCATATAATGATCACCAAAAGCAGGATACAGAACATTTCTATCACCCCAAAAAGTTTCCCTGTATAGGAAATCCTCACCCACAAATCTAGACAATCTATGAACTTCTTTCTGTAACTGTGGATTAACTTTGCCTATTCTAGAATTCCACAAAAATAGAATCTTATAGTATATATACTATGTATCTGGCTTCTTTTGCTCAGCATAACGTTTTGGAGATTCACACATATTGTTGCATGGATCAGAAAAGTATTGCTGAAAAGTATTCCTAGGCATGGTTATATTACAATTTGACCATTGACTTGGTGGTAGATATTTCAGTTATTTCCAGTTTAGGGCTATTACAAAAGATTCCACAAATGTTCATGTATAAGTCTTTGAATGACCATCTATTTTCACTTCTCTTAGGTAAATAATAGGCATGGAATTGCTGAGTGGTATGGTAAGTACATGCCTAACTTCATAAGAAAGTGACAAACTCTGACAAGGCAGCTGCACCATTTTATATTTCCAGCAACAAGGGGTGAAAGTTCCAGCTGCCTCACTATGACACTTGGCATTGTCAATCTTTGTAAATTTTAGCTATGGTTTTAATTAGCCATTCTTATCTCTTCTTGAGTGTCTATTCAAATATCTTGCCCAATTTTGTCTTCTTATTATTGAGTTGTAGGTATTCCTTTATATGCTCTGGAGATAAGTACTCTTTCAAATACAAGGATTCTTCAAAAAGTTCATGGAAAGATTCATATTATCTTTCAATCCCATTTTTTCACGAACTTTCTGAAGTACCCTAATACATGTATTAAAATATTTTCTTCCAATACGAGTTGAGCACCCTAATTCAAAAATCCAAAATCTGAAATGCTCCAAAATCTAAAACTTTCTGAGTGCCTATATGATTAGGAATTCTCAACCAGTATATATTCCGTGAATATTACGATATCTGAAAAAAATCTGAAATCCAAAACACTTCTGATCTTAAGCATCTCGGATAAGTAATACTCAACCTGTACATGTCTTGCTTTTTCATTTTTTAAACAATGACTTAGTAACTTTCAGGTACTAGGGGTTTTAAATTTTGATGACATCTAGCATAAAGAATTCATAAAGGATTACAAAAGCATTTTAAAAAAGAGTGACCAGGGCCGGCCCGGTGGCGCACTGCTACAGTGCGCCGCTTGGGAGCGTGGCGGCGCTCCCGCTGAGGGTTCGGATCCCACATACAGACCGGTTCCCGCTCACTGGCTGAGTGAGGTGCGGGCGCAACACCGAGGGTTGCGATCCCGTTGCCGGTCCCAGTCCGGTACGGGCACGACACTGAGGGTTGCGATCCGTTGCCGGACACGAAAAAAGACAAAAAAAAAAAAAAGTGACCAAACAAAAATCAGATTAAGGTCAACCCAAAAGTATAAAGATTTATACTTTTTATACTCAATTTTTTCATGATTCATGCTTTTTGTTTTCTAATAAATCTTTGCCTATCTCCAAAGTAGCAAAGTATTTTCTTCTGGAAATTTTTACAGCTTTAATTTTTACATTCAGGTCTATGATCCATTTGTAATTAATTTTTGTCTATGGTGTGAGGTAAAGATTGAGGCTCTTTTCTATTCTTTTCCTGTCTGAATATCCAATTATTTTACCACTATTTCTGCTTTGCTGGGTAAAGCAAATACCATGAATGAGTGTTTACTTTTGTCAAATGCTTTTTCTGCATCTAATGAGGTTTTTCTCCTCTATTCTACTAATATGGTTAATTACTTTGACTTTAAACGAAATCTTGCTTTCCTACAATAAACTCCATTTAATCATGATGTATTATGTCATTTAAATTTTGCTGAATTTTGGGCCGGCCCGGTGGCGCACTGCTACAGTGTGCTGCTTGGGAGCGCGGCGGCGCTCCCGCCAAGGGTTCGGATCCCACATACAGACCGGCCGCTCACTGGCTGAGCGAGGTGCGGGCGCAACACCGAGGGTTGCGATCCCGTTGCCGGTCCCGGTCCGGTACGGGCGCAACACTGAGGGTTGCGATCCGTTGCCGGTCACGAAAAAAGACAAAAAGGAAAAATAAATAAAAATAAATAAATAAATAAATTTTGCTGAATTTAATTTACTAGCATTTTGTTAAGAATTTTTACATCTATGATCATGAGGGATACTGACCTTAAGTTCACTCTTCCTCTCCTCGCTTGGTACCCTGTTCAAATTCTCTTCCCTGACTTAAGAGAATTTTTTAAAGACAATGTATTTTAATATACCTTTGTTATGGGTTTAGATTTATTCCCCCCAAATTTAAAACATCCTTAATTTAACAATGCAATCCTATGTTAAAATATGAGAAAATATTTTAATCTCGCAGCCTGTCTTTCAGTTCTCCATCTATTCTATGAAGTGATATGCTCATGAAGAAGTATCATTTTTTAAAGGTATGACATATTCATGTGTAAAGCATATGATAAAAGAGAAAAGAATATACTCCCCAAACCAAGGGATGTAGTACACAAAAGGCAAAGTCATATACAACTATTAGAATAAATTCCTGCTTTTTACCACATCAGGGTTACATCATTTATCAAAGTCCTTAAAGTTGTACACTTGGCTGACTCTTCCTATTAGATTAAACTACATGAAACTGAAATATGGTCTAAAGGTCAAACAAAGGTCAAATGTTAGCAATTTCATATGGTTTAACCTCTCATTTATCAATTAACCACTGGCCTTGGAATAATAACTAAAGTGAACTCAACCAGTTTGTATGTTGTTTTATCAGTACACAAGCACCATCTGGTGGCAGAAACCAAAACTGTAGATTTATACCTGTTTATAACACTGCTGGGACAAATGAATTCAATGTTTCCCAACTGTCTTACCTTCCAATACACCTTTTAAAAGGGCATTACAAACTAGTAAAGAACCCTTGTATTGACAGTATGAACAATCTCAGAATAAATAGTACATCAACATCACAATACTTAGCAACAACTCATCAGTCTATATAACATAAACTTTGAAATATAATACACAAGCTATTTTCATAAACCAGAATCCTGATTATTTCTAATTTTACTGATAATTAACATAATGAAATAAAGTCAGTTTTCACGCTCTAAAAAACTTCTTTGACCCTATCAGATTTCCAGATAGCCATAACTATAAAATTCTTCCCAAATCTCACAGACTTCCCAGGGATACATAAGATACAAGAAACCTTAAGTAGGTGCCTAGTTCTGCTAAGAACAAGTAACTTTTATGCAAAATAGTCCAAACTCTTTGTTGTTTAACTTGCTATAACTCAACTCATGTTAAAAGAACCTCATTACAAGTGATTAGACCAAGAATTGGTACATCAGCCAAAGGCAACCAAATATTGTCTTGACACAAGATATATTAACTTACATCTGATGACGGGGTACGTGGCATAGGGTACATGCCATGAAATTATTCCAAATTGAATGACAAATAACCAAATCCTTTTGGGAAGGAAGTACAAATCTGAGATGAACAAAGAACATACAGATTAATGAACTTAGGTTGAATCCTTAACAATGCTGTGTTCTGAAGATATATTATACATCCCTATTCTGGAAGCTCTAGACCCTGAACTACACCTCTTTCCATGTATGCTTTCAATAATGCTCCAAGTCAAAGATAATCTTTGCATGCCCATTGTTGAAGCCTTAAAGAGTGATAAAATGACTCCTCCTAAGCATCTCATAGGCAATATTAAAATGTAGTCAAAATTAAATTCCTCACTTTCCAAAAACCTGCTCCAACTCCTCTCATGGGGAACAATATTACCAGCCAGCCAAATATCTGAAAGTTATCCTTAATATCTCATCTTATCAATCCCCAAGTGCTATCAAGACTACCTTCTAAACATCTATGGACACTGTCCCCTCCTCTCTGTCTTCACTATTCCAAGCTCTCATCACATTAAGCCTGAATTATAACATCTCTGTAATTCATCTTTCTTGCTTGAAGTTTAAACCTACGCGACCTACTTCCCACATACTGCCGAAGCAATATTTCTTAAACATAAATCCAATTATTTTATCCATCAGCTTAAAATCCTTCAATGGCTTCCAATCGCCTTCAGGATAAAATCCAACCTCTTGGCATGACACTTGAGGACATCCAGATTCGGGCCCTGCCTGAACTGCCTTTTCATCCCAGACATACCAAATTGCTTGCAAGTCCATGAATGAACTAAACTTCTCAGGATTCCGAGCCTTTATTCCCCAAATCTGTACTGTTTTTCCTTACCTTCCTTACCTGGCTAACTCCTGGTTAACTTTAAAGATTCAGTAATTCCTCCTGGAAGGCTTCTTGATGCCCCAGTCTGGGTGAGGAGCTTGTTTCCAATGTTTCCATAGCACCATATGGAGACATCTATCACTGTTATTCCTTCCTTTGTCTTCCTCTTCTACCACACTCAGAGTCTATTAGACTGTGTTTCATCAAATTCTCTACTCAAATACAACATGAGGCAAAGAGTAGGCATGTAATAAATGTTTGCTGAATGAATAAGACCTCACAAAAGTCCTTTTGTTTGCTATTATTATCTCTATTTAGCAAATGAGGAAACTAAGGGAGGTCCATTGCCTTGCCTAATATCAGACAGAAAAAGGCATCACAACCAGAATTTGAACCACTTGCTCAGACTGTAATGGAAACACTTTTGCATCAGAATCTTAGCCTCTGGAGGGACCATTACACAAAACAATTGTGCTCTACATAGAGTTTGGATAGGGCTAACCACTGTTTCTCCAGGTTGGGCAAATAACCCAAACGGCCAATCAAAGCCTTCCCCTACCCCAAACCAGTTTGAATGATAAATTCTGGGAGGGACCATCTATTACAGTGTTTCTTGGAACTTTTCTAAGAACTATCAAAAAAAAAAAAAACTTGCCCCCTTTTTATTAATACAAATCTACAGACTATGTAGCATATGAGGTAAAGCAAATGCGAGTAAGCATCTTTGAAAATAAAGTCAACCAGAGAAAAAAATGAGACAAAAGCTAGGACAAAAATGGAAAACAAGGAAGAACAACACTAAAGCCCTACATCCAACCACGTCGAAGATCTCTTCAAGAGACCTCCCAGTTACATGTGCCCCAAATTCCCATTTTCACATAATCTAGTTTGAGTTGTGGCCCTTTGGTAATCTGTATCAGTAAACCAAGGGGCTTTCTGGTCATCTGCTAAGCAATAATACTTTTTTCATCTGTGAATATACAAAATTGATAAACTATCTATAAGAGGCCAGATTTTCAGCCATTCTATTCCTTGCAATAATGCATATAATTTTTTATAATAAAGATTGGAAAACAAGAGCATAAAACGTTTTCCAATCTTTACCTGGTATTTTGTCATATGAATTTTTATATGTCTTCTACTTTTTATGTCAGTGAACAGTGCCTCAAATGAGAAATAAAAAGATGTAACTGGATGTACTCATCATTGTCAAACATCTTGGGTGTAACAAAAAGAGACAGGTATTTCAGAATCCAGGTTGTATTCACAGAGTTTGTTCATGGATAAATGTTTTTTCTCTGCCCATCATAAAACACAGCAAAGGAAAAAAATCAGTTCCCCTTAAGTATTTGAATAAGTTTCAGTGGTGAAACCTCATCAGCAAAGAACAAAGAAAAAATCATAGGTCTAATTACTACTTAATATTATTTAAGAGAGAAAATGAGAAGATCTTTTCAAAAATCTCTCTAAATGATACCTGTTTCTTGGGCTTCTTAACCTTTCATTCCTGCCTTAAGAGGCTATTGATTAATCTGGAATCTGACATGGAGAAAAGAATCTCCTCTGATCTTTGGCTCCAAATTCCCTGTAATACATTCAATTGTTCCTTGTAATACATTCCCTGGAAATTAAGGCCATGCGTGAAATCATAATTTTAACAGCCTACTGACTAAAGGTTAGCTCTACCTTTTGTGAGCAGAAAGATCTCTTATGTTGAAACGTGGCTTGGTAACTATATGGTACTTCCCTATTTTCTTTTCACCCTTTTTGTGATCTGTCTTCACTGTTCCAGGCTCTCATCACATTAAGCTGGAATTACAACATTTTGTACAATTTTATGATTTTACAGCAGAAAATCATAAAGACTCTCTAAAACTTTGAAGGGAAAGTCCATTTTATCCATTAATGGGAATCGCCTAAGGCACAACCTTTATTTACAATTTTGGAGAAGCTAGAAAGAAAATTCTTGCACCCCTCATGACAATCATAGAATCAGATCTCGGAACTAAAAATTGCCAACAAAGGAAAAATGACAACATTCTTAACAGAAAATGTAGAAAAGAAAAAAAAAATTAAACCTAATGACGCGTCACCTCCTCTTATTTCACGTACCAATTCCTCTCCCCCTTGCTTGGCTCTGTTCCAGCCACACCCGCCTCCTGGTGGAGGCATCCATGTGAAGCACACTCCTGCTTCAGGGGCTTTGTAGTCATTTCTTGTGCCTGGAAAGATCTCTCTCTTAATATTCGCACTGCTTTTTCCTCTCTTCTTTTAGGTCTTTATCAAAAGCCACCTTCTCAGTGACTATGCACTTACTGACTGACTACCTCCACTACTAGAACATGAGGACAGGGATTATTGTCTGATTTTTTCATTGCTGTGGCACCAGACTTATCTCAGGTAAAGTACCAGATTTCTTTCATTGAAAAATAATAAATTCACTAGTCAAAACTCAAGCAAAATTTCAATAAAGGACCATAAATATTACAACATAACAGGTTTTCAACATAATACTATTATGAATGTATTCATTATAGTACATTAAAAATAAAATATCTTGCAAATATAAATTAGATTCAGTGTTCCTTACTCGGGTGACTAAGCATAGCTATTGTACTGAAGTGGGCAACTAGCTTTATTTATGCTAGGTAACCTAAGACTGAAGAGAAAGGCAAGGGGTATATCATACAGAAAAGAGAAAGTAAGGTAACTGTAAGAGAAATGTTATGTCTCCCAGGCCTCCTATACAGTGTGGACAGCGAGTTGAGAGCTGGGAGGCCTGCTACTTAATGTTCCACAGTTAGAAACAGAGACACTACAGAAGAGAATGGGAATGGAACAGTATACCAAGGCAGCCAAGAAAAGCTGAGGGTTTAGACCAACTTAGCAAGGGAGACGGTACACACCCTCCAGAAGAATTACCTGAGAAGGAATAATGGGCTAGAAGTCACCAATTGCAGGTTTAAGCACCTGGTACACAAGGGACATCACCAAAAAAAACCAGAGAAACTAAAGGACAATACAGGACACCTGTAAAAGCAAAGGACCCTCCCTTCCTAAAATACAATAAACTCCTCTAGGCACATCTGGGAAGAAAAGGGGGAGGGACAAACACCTAAGAGATTCTGCAAGGTTTCCTTAGAGACCCTGAGCAATCACACTTGAAGGAACTATTTACAATTTGGATAGTACTAAGTTTTAAATGGATAGGATTAAAGGTAATTTTTCCACATCACACAGTACCAAAAAGTATCAGATTATATACAGACTAAATAAATATCTTCTCTGCACATCAGAGTTGTAATGTCAGTAAATAAACAAAATCATAATGAAGGCATCAGCAAATATCTCATCACACATGAGAAAAAATTTCTGAGGCATAAAAGCAGTGGGAAAAATAAAGTAAAACAACAGATTAGACCACATAACATTTAAAAATAGTACTTTAAAACAAACACAAAATTAATAGCCAGATTTTTAAAAGCAGAAAAATTACAAAAATTATAAAATAGACTGAATGCTAACATCTTCAATACATAAACATTTGAAAACTAGTCAAGCGATGCAATAAAAATGAGCAAATTAAAATGGTCAAGTTAACAAGGATAAACAACTAATAAACATCTGAAACACTGTTCAGCTTGACTAGTGGTCAATAAAAATGAAAATTTAAAAATACCACTTTTTAACTATCAAACAAGACAATGGTTTTAAATTCAGTGTTGTAGACTGGAATAGGCGTTCTCATATACTGTATGAAATGAGTATAAACCCTAATGTAATTTGGTGATACATTAATCTTTTTAATCCCAATATTCCCCTTATAGTAATCTATCTTAAGGAAATAATCAGTGATGTGAACAAAGATTTGTACACAAAGATTGTTTACTGCAGCATTATATATAATAGCCAAAGAGAAGGAGGCGGAGAAGGGAACCTAGATGATTGAAAATAGGCATACAAGAATACTTCAAAAAGTTTATGGAATCATATTATTTTTTATTCTATCTTTTCCAGGAATTTTTTGAAGTACCCTCGTACAATGATAAAATATACCTTGGCCATATGAAGTATTATGTTAGCCATCAAAAATACCTCTCAAAGATTATTTAAAGATATGAAAAATGATCACTATATTAAGTAAAAGGAGAGCACCATACTGCATATACAGGATAAACAAATTATGATATATTCATACAAAGGAACAATATTCAGCAATTTTAAAAGGGCAAAACCCAGGTATAAGTAACATGTATGAATCTCAAAACAAACCAACAAACAAAACAAGAAAACCACTATACAAAGTGAAAGATGCCTGGGCCGGCCCCTTGGCGCACTCGGGAGAGTGCAGTGCTGGGAGCGCAGCGTCGCTCCTGCCTCGGGTTTGGATCCTATGTAGGAATGGCTGGCGCGCTCACTGGCTGAGCGCAGTGCGGGCGACACCAAGCCAAGGGTTGCGATCCCCTTACCGGTCACGAAAAAGACCAAAAAAAAAAGATGCCAGACACAGAATAAATACTGTATGAATCTGTTTATCTGAAGTTCAACAACAGTCAGAACTAATCTATGGTAATAAAATAGAGGTTACTTCTGGAAGGAGGATGTGCCAAGTGCAAAGAGGTCTGAGGAAACCCTCAGGAGTGATGGGAATGTTCTGCATTGATCTGAATGGTGATCACAAGAGGCTATACATTTGTAAAAGTCATCAAATAAAATACAAATACATATATACATAAATAAAATAACATAATTAAGTCATCAAGATGTACACTTAAGACTTGTGCATTTTACTGTACATATATTTATACCTCCATAAAGTACTGTCAAATTGCACAGAAAGGACAACTTCAATGTGGCTAAATATATTTATATGCAAAGAAAAAAAAATGTAAAGTACATCAGAATATTAAAGGTGGCTAATTCTGGGATTGCAAATTATTTATATTTTCATTTTACCTTTCTGCATTTTCACATTGTCTACAATGAGTTTTATACAACTTTTATGTCAGAAAAAAAAAATTTAAGCTTTATTTTGAAACTTCTGCTATGCTAATAAAAGAAAATTCTGTTACACTTTTAACTATCACAAGGTCATGCAATGTCCAGAAAGACTCAGTAAATCTTTCCTCTTTCCAACAAATTTCCTATAAATTACAAACACTCATGTTCGTTAATGTATTCAGACTAATCAAGAAAAACACTGAGCTCTGCTTGGTGAATGAATAAGAAAGTCAACTGAGAAGTCAGCACTATAAACCGTGGAATGATTCATGACGACAAAAACTAGTTCTTGAAAACTGGGTTTTTAATAAAATGTATTACTTTAAATACTCCTCTGAGCCTCGTTTATCTTAAGTCCATGCAAAATGCCCAAGATGAGCTGTATGTACAGTGAAAATACTCTTTGAGTTTCAAAACCTTTTACAAAATGCATAAAATAATAAATAAGAACAAAACCAAAGAAGACATACAAACCTCTGATTGTACATTCCCCGAAAGTTGTAATTAGCTCTATAATTTGGGAATGGCTTTGGATCTAATGGCCTGTAGATGGCAGGCTCTCCCCTTTTCATAGCAAGCCCATTCAGTTCCACAGTTGGAGTTATACTGCCTGTTTAAAAAAAATATTAAAGGCACACAAGTGAAATATTTCCACAAGAAATCATGCAAGCTATATTTACACTACATTTAATTACCATGGAAGAGGGTGAGAGTGCATGGCCCATCTATATGATTTTCTAAGGAAGTGCATTAACTAAGTAAAAAAAATAAAAATAAAAAACCCAGAAAATCTCCAGGGTTTTTGCAACTTTTTCTGGACATTAATAACCAAAAATTCAATTGTGTAGCCGTACTATTAAAAACAAGATAAACACAAGATTCTTAGATTGCTTAGATTGGATATTATTTTTTAAAAGAATAAACTTCAACATTACTTACCCCAGAAAGCTTGCATATATTTAATCATTAAAAACATCAACTGTGAATATTTTTATTTATACTTTGGTAATCAAGCAACTAAACATTAGTTAGCAATGAATACAGGATCATATAATGAAAAAAATTTTTGAGTTGTTTCTATAACCAACAAGACAAAGTAAATAGAAGTGATACTCCCTGTGGATAATATTTCCTGAAACTGAAATGTCATCTAGTCTTAGCAAATATTAAAAGATATGTACAAGCAGCACTATCAATAAAAGCAAAAGACTGGAAACAATCTTAACAATCATCAGTGTGGCGCCAGTTATATAAAATGGCCATACCATACAGTACTAAACAGCTATAAAAAGAGTAAGAACAATACACACCTTGCTTTTTTTCTTTTTTTTTACTTAACAATAAACCTTGGAGGTTACACCTTAGCAGTATAGGGTATATTGTTTAATGAAAAAGATCAAGGTACCAAATAGTGTGTATTTTGCCTAAGAAAGGTGAAAATACAAATATAAATACATACTTGCTTTTTTAAAAAATGGATAAACCCAAAACTAAAAAAGAAAAAAATAGTTACTTATAGGAAGAAGGCATAAACAGAGGAGAGGAGGACTGGAAGCTGGGATTCTCTGAATGTACAGTGTTTTATAGATTTTATTTTGAAAATGTGAATATTCTTAAATAATTATAAAAAATAAAGTTCCAGGCTGGCCCGGTGGCGCACTGGATAGTGCGCCGCTTGGGAAGCGCGGCGGCGCTCCCGCCCGAGGGTTCGGATCCCACATACAGACCGGTTCCCGCTCACTGGCTGAGTGAGGCGCGGGAGCAGCACCGAGGGTTGCAGTCCCGTTGCCGGTCCCGGTCCGGTGCGGGGGCGACACTGAGGGTTGCGATCCGTTGCCGGACACGGAAAAAGACAAAATAAATAAATAAATAAAGTTCCATAAAAATGGAGGGGAGGGAAGCAATGCCTAAAATCGAAAGAAAAATGAAACTGAATCTGTTAATTAAGTTAGTGACCCCAAAATAGTGAGAATTATTTCAAATAACACTGTAAAATACCCATAATGAAATATATCCTAAAGAGAAAAAAAAATCTTAAACTGTTTGCAATAATCATATTGTTTGTAACATGATTTTGACTAGTAATATGCTTTTGTTTAATTAAAACCAAGTTAAATCAAAGTGGAGAGAAAGTAACCTCTAGAAAGAAAACAAAGTAATTATGCTAACACTGAATCATACTGGTGGCCTTAATCATAAAAAGAATTGGTTGGGGCCGGCCTGGTGGCGCACTGCTACAGTGCGCCACTTGGGAGCGCGGCTGCGCTCCCGCCGAGGGGTCGGATCCCACATACAGACCGGTTCCCGCCGAGGGTTC
>NW_007726189.1:727311-738921 GCF_000696425.1 Galeopterus variegatus | reverse complement strand
ACTGCTACAGTGCGCCACTTGGGAGCGCGGCTGCGCTCCCGCCGAGGGTTCGGATCCCACATACAGACCGGTTCCCACTCACTGGCTGAGTGAGGTGTGGGCGCAACATCGAGGGTTGCGATCCCGTTGCCGGTCCCAGTCCGGTACGGGCGCGACACTGAGGGTTGCGGTCCGTTGCCGGACACGAAAAAAGGAAAAAAAAAAAAAAACCTGCAAGCAGAGTAAGAATCCAAGAGCCTACACACACACACACACACACACACAAAGATGAAAAACAGAAAGGTCTACCTTGGGTACAATGCCAACTAATAAATCTAAAACAAATATTGGAATTAAAAAATCACCCTTTAGCAACCTTCACAGTCATAATTGATTCGGACAAGAACTATCACTGGATGCTATACCTGGTAGGTAAAATAAAAGTTTGATGAGGAACAAAAAACATATATGTATTTATATATAATCCTGAAATAGCTCCTCATAAAATACTTTTTAATTACTTACTATTTAATAACCAAACATATTTATTAACTTTACAATAGAAAGGATGGCAGACACATTCTTCTCCACATGACAAAAGTCATCACTAATGGGACAAATAAATAGTAGGTGTCTCTTGATATGAAGCACTGAAATGAGTCCAGGTCACTTCTGTATTATTCATGCTAAAAATGCATAAACCATGAGGAAACAGCAAACTCAACTGGATGGCATTCTACAAACTGTGTTCTCATACCGTTCACAAATGTTAAGGTTATAAAAGATAAGAAAGACTGAGGAACTGTCCCAGATTGAAGTGGAATGAAAAAAATAAGTACATGCAACATGTAATCTTGATTAGATCCAGGACTTATAAAGGACATTATGGAGACAGTCGGTGAAAGTTGAATGGAGTCTGTGGATTAAATTGTAATATGATTAATGTTAACTTCCTGATAGGAGAGTGTCCATATACTTAGGAAATACACATGGAATACTAGGGGGTAATGGAACATCATGTCTACAACATATTCCCAAATGATTCAGAAATACTAAAAATAGGGAATCTAGGTAAAGGGTACTTGGGAGTTCTACATATTATTCCTACAAATTTTATGTAAATCTGAAATTATTTCCAAAATTAAAAAAAAAAAAAAAAGAGGGAGAAAGCAAAATAATACTATGATATAGTCCTAATTAACTTGTAGATCAACCATGCTGTAAATGAATTTAACTCCTCTCTGGGCTCTAACTACAATTTAAGACCCATCTCCTCACTGTGGAATCATGACTGGATCTTTCCATCTCCATAGACCCCTTAACTCCTCAATACTGAGTTACAGTCACCCAGTTTACAACAAAGATGTCACAGTAGCATAGAGGGGAATGAACTGTCCTTTCAATAAATGGGTTAATTGAATGTCCATATATTAAAAAGAAGAAAAATCTTGAACTCTACATTACATTATATGTATAAATCAAGTCCTGACTGACTATACATGTAAATTGAAAAGATAAAATAATAAAGCTTCTAAAACTAACATGAAGTTATCTTTATAACCTTGTGGGGGACACATATTCCTTAAACAGTACACAAAAAAGTACTATCCATAAAGGAAAAGACTAATAAGTTAACCTTCATTAAAATAAGAAATTTCTATTCACCAAAATGCACCATTAGGAGTATGAGAATATATTTGGGATACACATATCTGACAAAGGATATAAATTCAGAATATGCAAGAACCCTATTGATCAATAAAAAACAGAAAAAAATTTTAAACACACAATGCAGATTTTTTTAATGGGACATATATTCCAACTGGTACTTTACAACAGAAGCTATCCTAATGCCAACGGGCATATGAAAAGATGCTCAACTTCATTAGTTATTAGGGAAATGCTAATTAAAACCACAATGAATTACTAGTATACCACTTAGCATAATAGCTAAAATTCTGAAAGCTGATGATACCATATGTTTATGAGGATGTAGAGAGCTTTCATATATTGCCTGTGGGAAAGTAAATTGATATTATTTGACATTATGTATTGATAATAAACACATGCATAACTTATGACCCAACAGTTCCAATCCTAGGTACAGTCTCGACAGAAATGTATACATATAAGAATGTTCATAGTAGTATTACTTCTAATAGCACAAAACTGGAAATAATCCAAATATCTATCAATAGTATAACAAATAAGTAAATTATGGCATATTCATGCAATGGAATACTATATAGCAATGAAATACTATACTGTTAAAAATACAACATAGATGATCTTCATCAACACAATACTCAGAAAAATAAGCTATTACAAGAGTCGAATGTACAAGAGGTCTTCAAAGTGTTCAAGGAAAGATTTGTATTATCTTTTAATTATATATTTTTCCATAAACTTTTTGAAGTATGACTTGAACAATCAGGCACATCTAATCTGACAGAAATCAGATTACTGGTTTCCTTTGGAGTTGTTTAATCAATTGAAAGGGGCATGAGGGAGGCTTCTGAGGCACTGGTAAAACCTGTGATAAAGTGTTCACAGTGTAAAAATTCATTAAGCTCTACAACTGTAATTTCTGCACTTGCCCGTGTGTTATATTATTTTATTTTAAAAGTTACCTAAAACAATCTATTCATTCTAGCAGCTCACTGCAACATTCAACAATGAAAACGCCTAACTCCACTGGGCTTCAGACACTCTCCTGTTTCCTTCCACAGACTCTTGCTGGTTTAATTTCTGCTCTAATCCTCTAAAAATGTGGACTTGACCCAGGGCTCAGCACACAACTGCTCTTCCTTTACACCGTATGCCTTGGAGAGCTTGCTCTGTTCCATTCCAAATGCCACTCCTAACACTCTTGCAGAGCAGGGGCGCATATAATACTCAACTCACAAGTTTCTTTTTTTTTCTTTCTTCATCCACAGGCAATGGCAATAATTTCCTAGTTGATCTCCTTGCTTTTAGTATCTTTTGCCTTCCATTCACATGTCAAACTGAACTTCCTAAGATGCTCTTTCAAATGCATCATACACTTGCTCGTAAATATTAACTCCCCCAAACTGCAGATAAAATTTAACCTTGTAAAGCTGGCATTCAAGTCCATCACAATCCACTCCCTACGTACATCTCCAGTCTTATCTCTTACTAGTCATTTACCTGCTCTAATTAAAAACCATCTAAAAAAAGTTCTTTTTACAAAACCCATTGCCCTGATTCTTACTCCACTGCCTTTCTTCATAGTACGCCCTCAGTCTAGAACATTCCTTCCTCTCCTCTGTCCCTGCCAACCCTTCATCCACAGCCCACATCTTAGTTCAACTACTACCTCAGTCCATGTTTATCATTACCTATAACACTGATGGCTGTTATTATCCACTTGGCACTTAATCTTACCATCAAGTTATGAGTTTATGTATAAGACTTTAAGATCCTCACCGAAAAGGATGATGTTTTAGAGCTCTAAGATGTATAAAAGCAAGTGTTTATAAATAGTGGTGGTGGTGTAGTACTAATAATCAACCAATAATCTGAAAAGGTTTTTAAAAACTAAAAAGTAAACATCCCCTTATCAACCTCAAACTGAATAAAATGGGTCATTTCTTTTATTGTAATAATATTTTGCTTTATTTAAGCTTACTTAGTAAATACTGCAATCAGCTGAACAGAAGCTAAGAGTAGTATGTGCAAGAGCAGTCCTTAAAAGAGCAGACTACTGGGCCGGCCCAGTGGCGCACTGGATAGTGCGCCGCTTAGGAGGCGCGGCAGCGCTGCCGCCCGAGGGTTCGGATCCCACATACAGACCGGCTCCCGCTCACTGGCTGAGCGAGGCGTGGGAGCAACACCGAGGTTTGCAATCCCATTGCCGGTCCCTGGTCCGGTACGGGGGCAACACTGAGGGTTGCAATCCGTTGCCGGACACAGAAAAAAAAGACAAAAAGACAAAAAAAAAAAAAAGAAGTGACATCCCATCACTTCTTCATATTTTATTTATCAGTAGTGAGGTAATATATTTTGCAGCCCATGTTCAACGAGTAGGTACTAAACACAGATACAAACACCAGAAGGTGAGGAATACTGGGGACCACCTTAGAGGCTGCCTGGTACACACAGTCACCTGGAAAAATTCTTCTTCTAAATTCATTTTCCTGAGAAAATGATAGTGCTCATACTTAAGTATTTGGTCATTTTAGAGCTAATTGTTTTAAAGATGAATGTTAATATCTGTCAAAGATAAACAAAGTCAGACACTGGTTTAAGTGATAAAGACAGAGTTTAGACTATTTCTACCTTGCACAGGCCACATAAAAAAGAAATGTGTCTGTGTGATTTGATTATGAATCTAAGCATGCAGACTATAATCAACTAGATGATAGAGCCATTGCTGGCAGGCACAATGTCTTTTTTCTTTAACTCCATTACAAAAGTACCTAAGGCAATATTAAAATTAATCAGAAGGTAAACACTTGAATTAATAAGGTAACAAATGAATGAGTAAACAGCTGTATGGCTGATACTAAACTTACAGGAACTTCATTAATTTGCTGTTATCGATTAATGCACTAAGTCCAATATAGGTTTGCCTCTTCTCAGTAGGTAATTGGAGATATAATGTTGCTAGTGCTGTATGCAATCAGGAAAACTTTCAAAATTATTCTTAGAAGCTTATAAAAGTAGAAGAACAGTCATTTACTTAGCAGTATTTTGAACACAGGTGGTTTTTGAAATCTGTGGCTCTCTTAATAAATTTTATATAAATGTTCTAAATTGACTATCAACCATTTCGAAAATTTTACACCAGCAAAAAAATAATAATAAAAGGTTTAAAGCTAATTCTATAATTTTTTATTAAGCTAAAATAAAGAGTAACTTTTAGTAATTAAGATTACATATTTTACATACTTAAAAAGAGAAATCGATCATTTCCATCTCTACTTTACGGAAAAAAACTCGGTCAAATTTTCTGTGCTTTGCATCTAAATGTGCTTTGCCAACATAAAAAAGTAAATAATGCACCCTTATAGTATCCACTACTGCAGATTTTAAAAATAGTTAGAATCACCCTCTTCATTTTCTTACCTTTGGTTGTTATTTTGCTGTCTTGTGTGTGTGCATGTTATGTGTACACGATTGATACCAGCTGACTTTGTGTGACTGGCCTGCTACAAATGAAACATAGAGAACAGCATATACAGCACACAACACCACAACAGAAGGAAGCAAGTCAGTGCCATACCTGGGTTATTATTAACATTACTTTTAGGTGGTTTCTGAACCGGTTTGGGAAGCGTGGATTCAGTCAGAGCTTTATTAGCAACAGCTTGTTGGGCCTTCTTTATACTGCTCCCTTCGGATTCCCATGTCTGTTCACCAAGACTCAGCTGCACTGAGAACATCTTAGAAAAAACATAAATAGAGAAAATATTTAATTTTTCAGAAAATAAAATGGGCTGAGAGAAAAAAATATATATATACCATTGAATCAGAATTCTAGAACTAAAGCTGACCTCAGAGGTCATTTGCAACAAAAATCTTATTCTACCTAATGAAAAGAATTTTAAGCAAGTGTACCAAATTCTGTTCTATTCTATCTAAAGGCTTAACGACATCACTAAATATATATTTTGGGCAGAATAAATCAGGAAGAAATCTCTCTCCTAAATAGAATCACATTTTTAATGTCATTTAATAGGACCTCAGAAAAGTAAAGAAAGTACAGAGTAAGAGAAACTGTAAGAGAAGACCAAAGGCCCAGTCTCTATAATACTTTTATAAAATCTAATGCCTTAAACATTATACTTAGCACAGTCTACTCAAATAGCCAGGCAACATTATATTACTAAGAAACTCTCAATTCCCACAATGAAGATTTAATCAGTCACCAAATTCTGTCCATTTTAACTTCAGAAATATAGTATATCTCAAATCTTCCTCCCCTCCCTTCTATGCCAATAACACCGCACTGGATCCAGCCTTGCATCGTCCTAAGCTTAGTTGTAATAATCTCCCCACTAATTGCTGCTAAAACTATCTTTCTAAAACTCAAATCCTATTTCATCACCCCGACCAACACCAGGTTCAAAATCTTCAATTATTGCTGTTGTAGCACGGCACAAAGATTCTACCTGTCCATGTCATTTCACACACACCCCTCCCCACGCATATCCTACATTCCATTCATACCATATTTCCATATGAGCCCAAAAACCTATTATTCACCTTTAAAATTTAGGATGAAGTTACATACTATGTACACAATCTGTTTTACTCCACAGATTACTTACTAATTGGTAGGAATTCTAAGTATTAAATCAAAAATGATTAATTACAAAAAAAAAATGTCTCTTTGCAGAAATGAGATCAGGTAGAAAATATCTTAACCAAGTGACTAAAGTTAGCATCACCAATAATTGTACAAATTACCATCAGTTGCCTCGTGATATGATCCAGCCAGAAGTACCTATCAACAACTATGGTATTCTTAGCCAAAAACGTTTAACCTGAATCATATCATAGGGAAACAGACAGATCTAGATTATGTGATATTCTATGAGACAACTAGTCTAGACTCCAAAAATGTCAATGTCATGAAAGAAAAAAAACAAAAGAGTGCAGGAGGGCTGTTACTGATTAAAGGACACTAAAAAGACATGAAAAGACATGATAAAATATAATGCATGATCCTTGATTAGATTTGTAATGTGAAGAAAAAAAAGCTATCAAGGACATTTAGAGGACAACTGGGAAAATTTGACTATGGACTATATACTAATAAATTTTTTTGTCCTTGCCTTACTAAAACTTATGTTTAGTCAAGGTTAAATTTCTTGAGTGATAATAGTTAAGGTGGCTATGCAAAAGAATGTCTTTAGTCTTACAATACAGATATGTAAGAGTTTTAGGATGAAGGGTCATAATAGCTAAAATTCACTCTCAAATTGTTCAAGGAAAAAGTATATGTCTATAAAGAGGTGGCAACACAGCAACGACCAGCACTGCTGCCAGAAGCCTCCCGGGCTCTGGAGATGGGATAGGGGTGTCAAGAGCTCCAGCCACGGCACCCCTGGAAGTCCACATCCAGCGTAGCAACAACCAACCCACTGCTGGAAGCAAAATGGGCCCCCAACCTGGAATTGAGGGGGCACTGAGGGCCTCAGCCACACACCCCCACCCTCCACAACCAAGCCAGCGAAGGAGCTGGCCATGAGTCAGTCAGCCCCACCCCTCCCACCTCCACCTCCTTACCTCCCTCCCCTCCCCACTGGTCCACAACATCTTAAAATGTAAAATAATAATAATAAATAAATAAGTTTTTTTTTAAAGTGATAGCTTAAAAAACAAGTTTTAAAAAAGGGGGGTAGGCAAGAAATAATGTGGCAAATATATTTATGATTAGTAAACAGAAATGAAATACGAGTGTCTGCTGTACTACTCTTGCAATTCTGTCTGTGAGTTTTCAATTTTTCAAAATAGGGAGTTGGAAAATATTTATCATCATTTGGAATTTAAAATATACACATACCTGTTAAAAGTTACTAATTTTTCTTTTATCTGACTCAATTTAAAATATATACCTGAATATATGTTTAATACATTTACCTGATTTTAAAATGATTTTTCAATGACTAGTTGGGTTTTTTTTTTCAAATTTTGGTTTTTAACAAAGAACTTGACCACAAAGATGAGGAAGTTTTAAGGTTTTACATGATATACGTGTGTGTGTGTGTAGATACGCACACACTACATATAACCTTATATAAAGCTCATATGCTTAAAAACGGAAATACCCATGTGAATATTAGAACTTAAGATTCCTGATGGTATCAGGCACACAAATTAAATGTACTGTATGTCTCCCGACCTGACCTCTCCTAAACAACAATCACATAAATCTAATTGCCTAGTGGGTAATTTCAGAAACTCAAGAGGTATAAAGTCAAATGAAATGTCATCTTCCCCAGTTCACCCCATTCAAATCAGTTCATACTCCAGAATGTTCCATCCATTATTCTCCCAACAGTTCAGGTTCAAAACCTCAGTTTGTTCTTGCCTTACAAAGACTTATTTAACATCTCAAAACTGATCCTTGTAATTTCTCTCGTCACCACCTTAATCTAAGGCTCTACAAACTCAGACTCAGAATACTTCATTTATCTCCTGTCTCTAATCCTTCCTGCCACCTAATCATCCAGATGTCACCATCTTCCCCGTCTCACAGGCCAAACACCTTTGAGTAGTCTTCCAATCTCTCCTGCATCCAATTATCAAACTATTGATTCAATTTCAAAACTGGTTTTCAGACCTGGGCTCCTCTCTTCATACTCTTTGCCAACGTCTTACTGGAGAATATCTATATCTGTCCCCTGAACTACTACAAGAGCATCTGTGACATACTAAGAAATATATATGTGGTCTCTGTCCATGGTTCCTGACACAGAGCTCCTAAAACCTCATAATTTCCTGAGTAATAGGAGTGTTTGGAACACCTTTTGTTCTAATATTTGGTCTTTGACCCTGATTCCTAACACAGAACTCCTAAATCCCTTGGAATTTCCTGGGCAATAGCAGCATCTTCTGTTCTAATGAGGTGACTCTTGGAGGGATCCTGGATAGCCTCAGGATGGGAGCTGGTCACCAGAAAAGACCAAGCCGTGATTAGAAGCTTGGAATTTTAATCACCAACTCCCATCCTTCACAGAGGGTAGAAGGCTTAGAGACTGAGTTAATAACCAATCATGCCTACGTGATGAAGCCTCCATAAAAAAAAAAAAACCCTAAAAGATGGGATTCGGAAAGCTTCCAGGTTGGTGAACGCACTGAGATTCTGGGAGGATGATAATTCCAAACAGGGCTTGGAAGGTCCATTTCCCTTCCCACATACCTTGTCCTGTGAGCCTCCTCCTCTGGCTGTTCATTTGTATTCTGTAGAATAACCTTTATAATAAACTGGTAAACAGAAGTAATACTGCCCTGAGTTTTGTGAGCTGCTATATGAATTATTGAACATACCCATTATAGAAGTCCCACAAGGAGGAAGAGGAGAAAAAGTGACAGAAAAAATGTTTGAGGAAATAATGGCTGAAAACTTTCCAAATCTGATGAAAGATATGAAGCTACAGAAGAGTCTCAACAAACTCCAAGCAGGATAAACTCAAAGAGATCCAAATCAAGACATATTATAATCAAACCAGCAAAAGACACACACACACAAAAAATTTAAAAGCAGCAAAAGAGAAGCAACTCAGGTATAAGGGATCTTCAATGAGATTGACAGCAGATATCTCATCAGAAAACATGGAGGCAAGAAGGCAGACAAATGATATATTTAAAAGGTTGAAAGAGGGCCGAGCCCGTGGCGCACTCGGGAGAGCCCGTGGCACTCCCGCTGTGGGTTCAGATCCTATATAGGGATGACCGGTGCGCTCACAGTGCTCACTGGCTGAGCACGGTGTGGCCGGTCTCAAAAAAAGGACAAAATAAATAAATAAATAAAAGGTTGAAAGAAAAAACCGTCAACCAGGAATTCAATATCCAGCAAAACCATCCTTCAAAAAATGGAGGAGAAATTAAGACATTCCAAGATAACCAAAAGCTAAGGTAGTTTGTCACTAGTAAACCTGCCCTACAAGAAATGCTAAAGAGAGTCCTTCACGCTGAAATAAAAGAACATTAGATGGTAACTCAAAGCCATATAAAGAAAGATCTCTGGTAAAGGTAAACACATAGGTAAATATAAAGGCTAAAATTATTGTATTATTGGTTTGCAACTCCTCTTTTGTTTTCTATGATTTAAAAGACAATTGCATAAAACAAGAATTATAAATCTATGTTTATGAGCATAAAATGTATAAAGATTTCATTTGTGACAATAACAACATAAAAAGGATTAGGAAATAGAGCTGAAAAGTAGTGTTAATGTATGCTATCGAAGTTTAAGTTGATTTCAATTCAAACTAAATTAGTATAAATTTTAGGATATTAACTGTAATTCTCATGGTAACCACTAAAAAATAAACAGAAAAGGAAAAAGGGAATCAAAATGGTTCACTAGAGGGCTGGCTGCTTAGCCCAGTTGGTTAGAGCATGGTGTTATAACACGAAGGTCAAGGGTTCGGATCCCCATACTGGCCAGCTGACAATAAATAAATAAATAAAATACTCAACTTAAAAAAACAACAAAGAAACCCAAAATGGTACACTAGAAAAAGCTGATCCAAAGAAGGCAGGGTTGGAGGAACTGCAAAACAAAAAAGATGAAATATAGAAAACAACAGTAAAATGGCAAAAGCACATGTTTCATTATTTGTAATCACTTTAAATGTAAATATATGAAACATCAACTAAAAGAGTTTGGCAGAATAAATTTTAAAAAACATTGTCTAACTACATGGTGCTTACAAAATACTCACTCATGGCTTTTTAGGTGTAATTATTTATATTCCTTGATACTAAGATACATTTATTCTAACTGGGAAAAGCATCATAAATTGGTTCAAGAAAATACAGTTGATATTAACTTGCATACAGCATCTAGAAAAATGTTACATCCCAGCTGGCACCATAAGTAAACACTTTAATAGGCTTTTCAATAAAGTCAGCTGCTTCTGAATGATGGGGAACACGTTACTGCTAAAAGTATATATTATTACCAAATTTTCAGCTGAGAATTTGGGTCCTGAACCGTTATGTTAATAGGCAAATAGTCACCAGTAAATATCAGGGCTGAAATTTGAACCTAGATCTGCTTGATGCCAAACCTGAAAATACTCACTTTAAATTCAAAGACACCAATTAGTTGTAAGTGAAAAAATGGAAAAAAATATTCTGTGCAAATAGTAGACAAGAAAGAGCTGTGGATACTATACTAATATAAAAAAAAAGATTTAAAGTAAAAAGTAATTATAAGAAACAAAGAAGGAACATTATTATTCATAAAAGGGTCAATTCATCAAAAAGATAAAACAATTATAAACATATGCACCAAACGACAAAATAGATACTCATAAAAAACCCTCAAAAATGAACAATAAGGGGGGAGGGAATTTTTTCAAAAAATGAATAAGAAAAGAAATCATTAAATAAAAATGAGCAAAAGATATGAACAGACACTTCAATAAAGATATATATTCATAACAAACACACAAAAAGATGGTCACGATTATCAGTCACTAGGGAAATGAAAATTAAAACTACAGTGCAGTACCACTACATACCTATTAGAATGGCTAAAATTAGAAAACTTATCTTATCACCCGTAGGCAAGGAAATAGAGGAACTGGAACTCTCATACACCACAGACGGAGTTGTAAAATGGTACAACCACTTTTGAAAAAAGTTTGGCAGTTTCTTAAAAAGTTAAATACACACCTACTTTACATTCCTGACACTCCTATGTTATTACCAAAAAGAAACAATACAAAAGATCAATGAATCAAAAAGTTGTTTTTTGAAAAGATAAATGAAATTGACAAACAATTAACATGGCTAACCAAAAAAAAGAAGAGAGAAGATTCAAATAACAAAAATTAGAAATGAAAAAGGTGATATTACAACTGACCCAAATGAAATACAAGGAATCATCCGAGACTACTATAAACAGCTATACGCCAACAAGTTCGAAAA
>NW_007726189.1:688493-724963 GCF_000696425.1 Galeopterus variegatus | reverse complement strand
TTTTTTTTTTGAAGTTGTTACAACAAGCAAACGGAAAGGACATTCTTGGGGGGGATGGGAGAGAGGGAGGAGGGCGGGAGGTGTCGGTGATGGGCCATAATAATCATATACATTGTATATTGACAAAAAAAAAAATAAATAAATAAAATAAAATAAAATAAAATAAATAAATAAATAAATACACACCTACTTTACATTCCTGACACTCCTATGTTATTACCAAAAAGAAAGAGCAAAGGAAATATACATCCATACAAAGACTTCTACACAGATGTTCTAAATGTCTTTATTTTAATAGTGAAAAGCTGAAAACAACTAAAGTAGCCATCAACAGATGAACAGTAATAATAAAAAAAGATCGTACTATAGCCACACAATGGACTACACCTCAACAATAAAAAGTAAGAAATATTGATACACTCAAATTATGAATGAACTCAAAATAACTATGCTAAGTGAAAGAAGTCTGGTAAAAGTATACACTATATGATTGCATCTATATAAAGTTCTAGAAAATGCAACCTAATTTATAATCACAGAAAGCAGATCAGCAGCTGCTTGGGGTCTCAGGTACAGGGAGAGATGGATTAGAAAGAAGCATGAGAAAATTTTGTGAGACGATGGAAATGTTTGTTCTTTTTCTCACACAGATATAAAATAGACCAGAAACAGTACTTCTGGCAGGACTAAATTATGAAAAATCAGTTTGCATTGCTTCAAAAAAGTTTCTCCTTTTATTTTATATTCTCTCTTACAACTCTCTCCTAGACTTTCCTTCCATGATCCTCATTTCCCTTTAATCTATACTTCCAGTGGAAGTGTACACATAAAAGAAAAGGATGATTTCAATCTTGCCTGAGAAGAATGTTTTCAGAGGTACATTCTACAGCTCAGTATCTCTGGTATGACCTGGATATATGTATCCAACTGATAAAATCTCTTCGCATACCAGTCAGCTGCCAAAACCAAACAAACAAAAAAAATTCTTCATACAATAATCCCTACATACAATCAGCCAAATCCAAGATGTGGAACATTTAACAGGACAAATGACTCCATTTCTCCAACAAATCAATATAATAAGAAAAGGTGGGGATGGGGATAAAAAGGGGTGTGGGTAAATAAAAGAGACCTATGAGACTTAACCACCAAATATCATATGCAACCCTTGTTTGAATCCTATTTGAATAAACCAAATATAAAACTACATCTCTGAGTCAACAGACAAAAGTTGAATACACACCACATATTACATAATATTTAGGATTATTAATCCACTATGTGACCATAGTGTAGTAGGTATTCTTTTTTTTTTTTTTCTTTTTTAAGGTCCTTATCTGAGATGTATACCAAAGTACTTATATACGAACAGATATAATTATTTTAAAAATTTCTGTGAAAAAAGCAGGAGGGTGTAAGTGAAATAATCTTGGCAAAATATTTATAATGTCTAAGTTCTACTTTTGTGTCTGCTTTAAATTTTTCACTGTAACTTAAAATAAGAATCTTGAGAAGAGGATAGTGGGCTTCACAATGAATGCCATGAGACTGAGTTCCTAAGGGCATGATATACAACTTACTTATTTCTTATTTCCAGTGCAAAAACAGTGCCTATCACATAGTAAATACTCAACAGATGTTTTACCAAGGAATTTTTAAATCCTATATAATAGTAACAAGAAATGATACAATTATTTGGGTGCCTCCTTCATCAACATAATTCTTAACAATTTACACATCATCACTCCATTATACCACAATATCGGGTATGGAATTTCTCAATTTATAGATGACAAAATTGAGACTTTAAATTAGTTGCTCAAGGTCACACAAGCTGGGCAGCGCAGGGCAAAGATCAAGCTGGCAAATCTGTCCAAGATTTTCTTTTAAAAAACTGCTTGGCTTCAAGGCCCCTGGATGACACTGCCTTCCTCAGTGATATCTATTCCAAAGTAAACCATCTCGTAACAGTTAAGTTTTATATATTATATAACAGCTAGGAGAGGCTTTTGAATGTTTTCACCATAAAGAAATGATAAACACAGAGGTGATGGTTACATTAACTACCCTGACCTGACCATTATACAACATATATATATCAAAACATCATATTGTACCCCATAGGCATGCACAATTACAATGTGTCAATTAAAATTATTTTTTAAATCTAAAAAACAAAACAAAGTAAACTATCTCAAAGTGCCAGCACTAGTGCAGCTTTCTTACACTTAATCATGCCTATTGACAATTTATCAAAACAGAAAAATAAAGGAAAAGAAGAAAATACCATTTTATGTTATTCATGGCTCTCTTCCTCATACTCTAATTTTAACAGCCTTCTTTTGAGACTTGAGAAAATCAAAACATGAATCTGTAGGAAAAAATAAAGAACGGCACACAGATACCTAGGAAACACAGCAATGTTGTAATAACTCACATTAATGTACAGCATATTAAGTTGCTTCAGAGTTCAATTAAAAAGTGAGCAGAAAAATAAAAGGGGGCAAGGCAAACATTAAAATATTTTTTATTTAACAGTCACATGTTAAAAGTTGCCATAAGTTGTTCAAATTCTGTAAAACTCAATGGAGGAAAAGAGAAAAGCACAAAACATAAGGTAGGTCACTGCTCCCCATTAAGATATATGAGAAGACAATTCTACACCACCCTGAAGACATTAACCTCTGTCCAGTGTTTCTCAACTCTGGCTATTCATGTAAGTCATTTCAGGGCTCTAAAAACATTCCTGATGTATGGGCCTCACCCCAGACCAATTAAATTAGAATTTCTGGAGGTGAGACTCAAGCATAAGTTCCCCTGGTGATTCCAATAAACAGCCAAAGTTGAGAGTCAGTTACGATAGATGTAAGCATATGTGTGGTGTGATATGTGTGGTGTGATGTGTGTGTGTGTGTGTGTGTGTGTGTGTGTGTGTGTGCATGTGAACTGCCACATAATTAAGGTCCCAAGAAAATTAATGAGTTGGGGCTTAATTTAAATCTTTCTTACCAGAAATAATCATTTATTTCATTAAAATACATTTACATCTCACTAAAGCCACTGGTAAAATGCATAAATGAAAATGACTTTGCTTTTCACAAAAGGAATCCTGACTTACCTAATTAATACTCACATCAATTTATTACTTAAATTCATAAATATCTTTCATTCAAGAACATGCCAATTACTCTAGTACTCACTCTTTTAAAAAATGAGATACAAGCTAAAAAGGGTGGTCTATCACCAGAGCAACAGGCACAAGTTGGTAGGAGGAATCTCCAAATCTCCTTAAAATCCAAGGGAACCCTAGAACTGTCTAGAAATAAGAAGTGTCTATGAAACACACAGGCTCACTTTCACCACAACAAATCTGTTCAGCCTTTGAAACCTTGGCAGTGAAAGGAGATAAACATAAAGTCAGTTCATAAGCCTCTCCAAAAATTACAATGGATTCCTAAGGAATCTTAGCAAAAATATTCCTCGGTTCCTCCAGAATCTTGACAGGTAGCCTGGTCTTCCTTTACCAAACATGGAGGGTAGGGGTGGTGTCACTAACTGTTAGAGTAATCTAGCTCTTCTCTCTTGGGGTAGGTAACACCAACAATACCCTGAACTAAAACCTAAACATCTATGAGCCTTCAGGAAGCACAGAGCTAATTCTAATTAGCCTAGCTAAAATACCAGAGTCAGAAAGACCCTTGATCACAGTGTTTCTACTACTGAACTGGAACTCGCTTCAGGATAAATGGTGTTGCTCAGAGTTAATCTGAGTTCATGGAACCCTGAGAATTGGAGTTCTTTCAGTGAATGCTTAGAAACATGTCCTTTCTCTCAATTATAACTTAAGGTTTAGGTCAAGATCTTAAAAGCAAACATGAGACAGTATTTCTTTGAAAGGAAATGTATCATACTTATTCCATCTTTTAATGTATTTGCTGAATTTCAGTTTGCTGATTACTATTTGTACATGAGCACATAAAAATTATTCTTCCACTTTATAATTTCACTTTTAACCTATAGAGCAATGTCAAGAAAATTTAAAAGGAAAAACTGTTTTGAAATACCAAAAATTTGAACAGCCAAAATAGGAATCACAAAGTCCTAAAATACTTTTTAATAATAACAGTGATGATGATTTGATATACTTCCTTAAGTAAACCCAAAGTAAAACAGTATTAAAATTTTAGAATAATTGAAGTAGAGTCTCCAAATAAAACAATTAATAGATACATACTATTAGATGTACATTTTTGAAAATAGGGAAAAAAGTAACAATAAAATTGTCAAATATTTTTTCTTCTTAAATCCATCTTCCATTGATAGATTCAAATAAACTTGCTACAAATAAATTTTTTCCTGGTTCATTATTTTTAAAGTCTCTTTAGAGAATAAATTTGGTTCTGTTTTCCTCAGTGTACTATTTTACATCTATCCATTCATTCCTTCTGAAGTTAGAGCAATGAAGAACCGTTAGCCCCTTTTCTTTGTCTTTCAGAAAAGCTCACTCATTGAAATCTATACATAGAGGTAACCCAATTATGCATTCTTTCATTCATTCAACAAATACTTATTGAATGCCTACTATGTGCATTCTAGGTACTGGGGATACAGCAGTGAATAAACAAAAATAAAGCCCTTCCCTCACAAAGTTTACATTACAGTTGAGGGAGACAAACAATGAAATATTGTATTTGAAGGTGCTAAGTGCTACTGAGAAAAATAAAGGAAAGGTGTGTGTGTGACAGAGATCAGGAATTCAGTTTGAGATATCTAGTAGACACAGCAAAGTAGAGATGATTCGCAAGCAGTTAGACATACAATTCTAGAATACAGGGAAGAGCTCTGGGCTGTAGACACAAATAGAATGTTATCAGCATACAGATGTTATTTAAAGCTTTGAGACTGCAATGAGATCACTAGGGAGTAAGTCGAGAGAGAGAGAAGAGGTCCAAGGTCTGAACACTGAGTCCCTACAACGTTAAAAGGTCTGGGTGATAGGAAAAAAAAAAAAAAATCAAAGGAAACTTTAAAAATGTGGCCAGTGAAATAATTGGAAAAGGAAAAACACAGTGTCTTGAAAGCCAAATAAAGAAAATATTTCAACAAGGAGGAGTGTTCAAGTGTATTAAATACAGCTGATAGGCCACAATGTTAGAACTGACAACTGATCATGGTATTTAACAAGAAGGTAGCTGGTGACTTCCATTAGACCAGTTTTGAATGGTGGGAGCGGTACAAAATCCTGACTAAAGGGAAAATGGAAAAATTGAAAAAGAGTTTGTATGGACAACTCTTTTTAAGGAGTTCTGCTGTAAAAGAGAAGAGAAATGAGGTTATAACTGGAGAAAGAAGTAGAGTCAAGAGTTGTTTTTTTTTTTTTTAATAGGAAAAAGAATATCATGTCTGCATGCTGGTGGGAATGATCCATTCAAAGGGGAAATTAATAACAAAAAAGAAAAGGGAAGAAGAGGGGAGAAGAGGAAAGAGGAAGCAAAGTTGGAGGAATGGGCTTCAACAGGTGAAAGGAGCTGGGATCTATAACTCAAATAGAAAAGTTGGCTTCCATAGGCAGTTAGTTAATCCATAATTCATTAGAAAAGTCAGAGTTCAGATTTCGGGTTAGAATTTTGCCAAGCAAGTACTTCTAACCAAGAGGCAAGACAGCTGAGAGTACATGATACAAGACATAGAATTTATGCTAGTTAAGGAGCTATGTGAAGACTAAGGGAAGGGAGGAAGAGTAGAAGGGTGGTAGAATCAATGGATTTGTGGTATGGAAGGAAGGACTGGTTTGTTTTTGTTCCTGTTTTTTATTTTTGTCTTATTTTATTTGTTTGGAAGGACTGTTGAAGTCAAATTACTAGAGAGACTGAACTAGAAAGCTAGGAAGTGTTAGAGAAAGATGAATGCGAAAATAAAATTATGGAGGGTTTTGCTATGGAGGTTACTGGTAATAAGGTCAAGAGTGTGATTACAGGAGTGAGTGGCTGAAGGAGAGTGGAGAACAAGAAAACTAAAGAAATTCAAGAAACTAAAACATCCGCATGTTGGAACAATCATTTATTTAGACAGTAAAATTACCAAAAATTAAAACGGGAGACAAGTTGAAGAGAGTGAAAGTGAGCTATGAGAAATGTGATGGTATGACCCAGAGGTCAGAAATGACTACCATGAGGGGATGTGAGGAGTTAGTACGATAACATGAAATTCAAAGCTGGAGGATTATCTCAAGGAAGAATATCTGAAATTGGCAATGAGGAGCAAAGAGAACATATACTAGAGGAATCAGGATATACAGAAGAGTAAAATACACACCCCTATATAAGCTCAGTCTAGCGCAAAAGTAATGACCAACACATATCATTGTACTATAACACAGTAACAACTACAACTGAGAGTTCCAGGCCTGATGGAGGCCCAGTGGAAGGATCAGAGAAGGTTTCACAGAGGTTTGAAAGATGTAACTGGGGAGCTGAGGGCTCAAAAATAACTAAGGTCAAAAAGCAGAAAGATATTGCAACTTAGGCAAAGGAAGAGAGATAGGAAAAGAATATGAAACATTCTGAGAAATGAAAACAGTTCAACATGGTAAAGGGCAGAACAAGTATGACAGAGAGTCACGATACATGGCTGCACAGGTAGACCAAGGCCACAAATATTTTCTCTGCTAATGCAAGAACAAGAACTATTACAAACAAATTAAATTGTTAACCAAAAACCCTTCACAAAAGCCTCTAACAGGGAACAAAATTGATGAATTTTAGTTACATCTTATTTTCCTTATTTTGAGGGAAATGCTAGAAAACAACCCAATAGCCAGTTGCTTTATGAAGATTAACCAATTCTTTGAGAATAAATGCTTACACATTGTATACAGAAATTTATGATCATTATCATAATCTCCAATATCCATGATTTAAAATGTGCTACAGAAAATTACACACAAAAGATGAATGAAGGACCGGCCTGTGGCTCACTCGGGAGAGTGTGGTGCTGATAACACCAAGGCCACGGGTTCGGATCCCATATAGGGATGGCTGGTTTGCTCACTGGGTGAGCATGGTGCTGACAACACCAAGTCAAGGGTTAAGATCCCCTTACCGGTCATCTTTTTAAAAAAAAAGATGAATGAAGCACAAGCACAAATGTGCTAGTTGTAGATTTCTTTGTATATGTACCTCAAAAAGTTCATAGAAAAATTGAATTAAAAGATAATACAAATCTTTCCATGAATGTTTCGAAGACCCCTCAGATATATGTAAACATATATTACATATGCTATTACATAGCTATATATATTATATAGCTATATATAAATATACCGAAACTAAGCAATAAATATTGTTTCCTTATAAATTAGAAAATAAATAAATAAATAAAAATTGGTTTTAAGGGCTGGCCAGGTAGCTCAGTTAGTTAGATCACGGTGTTAAAACATCAAGGTCAAGGGTTCGGATCCCGATACCGGCCAGCCACAAAACACACACACACACACACACACACACACACACACACACACACACACACTTGAACTGCTTTTCCATTTAAAAGAACAATATTAAAAGTGAATGCACAGATAACGACAATACTGGTATACATAACTTGTATAAATGATGAATCTTAGTATTAAACAACACATTAGAAAAGATGTCTCACTAGGCAACTGTTGCTGTATTTCCTCTGTCTCCATTTCTACTTTAGCAGCTGTGATTTAATGGAAAGAGCCCTGTACTTGTGGCCAAAGAACACATATTCCAGTGCTGGCAATGGCACTTACGAACTATTAAGCAAGTCAATTGACTTTTCTGTGCCTGAGTTTAATTTACAAAATGGGAATCAAAAATCTGTATCTTACACAGTTTGTTAAGGTTTTTATGAAGTACTGTACCACAATGAGATACAAAATTCTTTAGTTACAGGCTTCAAAATATTACTAATACAGAAATAAAAGCCTTCAGACCATCCACCAAATCCCCAATCGAAAAAATAAAGCACAATTAAAACCTGAGATGATAAATCTGATAGTTTGACAAGCATGTCTCACCACCTCTCTTCATAACCTTACCTTTGAATGAGCAGGCCCTCTTTCATTCAGAAGTTTATACTGGGGTTGAACACTATTGAAACGGGCTAACTCATTTACCAGACACATTGGAGTTTTTTCTTTTGGATTTGCCATTTTATCTTGGAGAGAAGCTGTAAATAAAAAGGCTGTAAAGTTTTTTGGAAGAATGACTTTAAAAAATGGCAGAAAAACTAGTTTTGACTATTTTAGATTGAAGTCAAATTGTATATCTGGATTATTTTCATAAATTTTGTATTAAAAAATTCAAATCACCAAATGTCTTCCAATACATGCAACAGAAATATGTATCACCTTTTAAACAATAAATTAACTTTTTTCCTAAGTACCTAAGTTGCTCTCTCTCTATATATATATATCAGCACACTTAAAGATTTTTAAATATTATAAGATTATAATAATGTTTAATTTATCCTGTAAACTTTCCTTTCCTCTCAAAAAATTTTACCAGAAACACGTAAGTCTCCTAATTCTTATTACTATAACTAAATTTTCTTTTTATCCTTTCATCTTAATTTTTTTTTCCTTCTCATTTTGATGCAGCATATTAGTAGAAAAAGCTCTAGACTTGGGAATCAAGCCCAAAATTTAAGTACTAGATCTTTCTACTACTCATTAAGCCTTCTATTACTTCTGTAAAATGAGGGAAGCAAGTTTATCCTCCTTAACTCACAAGGTTGTTGTGAAGTTAAGATTTAAAACTGTATGGTATGGGGCCGGCCCGGTGGCGCACTGCTACAGTGAGGCGCTTGGGAGCGTGGTGGTGCTCCCGCCGAGGGTTCGGATCCCACATACAGACCGGCTGCTCACTGGCTGAGCGAGGTGCGGGCGCGGCACCGAGGGTTGCGATCCCGTTGCCGGTCCCGGTCCGGTAGCGACACTGAGGGTTGCGATCCGTTGCCGGTCACGAAAAAAGACAAAAAGGAAAAAAAATAAAAAATAAATAAATAAATCAAATGTGCATGTATTAAAAAAGTGGAATTGGGATGAATTCTCACTTTCTGCTTTGAAGTACTGTATTGTTTTACTTTTTTACTATGAACATGTAAAATTTTATGTTAAAAAATTATTTTACAAAGACAAACCAAAAGTAGGGAATGGGCCACTGTATAAAAGTCTTAAACTCTAATTGCTACTTCCCTTTCTAAAGTCTTGACAGTACCACCATGGTTCTGAAAAACAGAAAGATGAGGCTCTAGGATGTGATACAAAGCTGGCTGGAATGTCACGCCTACAATCTCCAACTTTTCCAATGAAACCATCTTGAGATTTAAACACTGCAAAAACAGAACATGTCCTTACCAACATTTAGTATGGTCAGTCATCTTAACTAGCCATTCTCATAGGCATGCATATAAATGGTATCTCATCGTGGCTTTAATTTGCATTTCCCTAATGACTAATGATGTTGAGTATTTTTTCATTTGCTTGCATGCCATCTGTGTATTTACCTACTAAAGAGTCTATATGAGTATTTTACCCATTTTTAATTGGTTTATTTCTATCCTTATTGTTGAATTTGAAGAGTTCTTTATATATTCTAGATATAAGTCATTGATCAGACATATGCTTGGTGAAGATTTTCTCCCAAGCTGTGGCTTCTCTTCATTCCCTTACCAGTGTCTTTTAAGAACCGATTCTAATTTTAATGAAGTCTAATTTATCAATTTGTTCTTTTATAGATTGTGCTTTTGGTGCTGTATCTAAGAAATCATTACCTAATTGAGGTCTCAAAAATTTTCTTCTATATTTTCCTCTCAAACCATTATAGTTTTATTAGGTTTTACATTTAAGTCCACAGACATGTTAATTTTTTAATATGGCACAAGGTATGGATCTAACTTCACTTTTTGTATATTGATATCCAATTGTTCCAGCACCATTTGCAGAAAAAGCTTTATTTCTTTCACTGCACTGCCTTTATGGCTTTGTTTAAAAAAAAAATCAGTTATATATAAGTGGGTTTATTTCTAGACTACCTAATTTTATCAATCTGTCTGTCTATTTTGGTACCAGTAGTATTTTTACTGTAGCTTTATAACAATTCTTGAAATTAAGTAGTGTTGGCCCCCCACATTATTCTTTTTCACAGTTCTTTTGCCTATTCTAAGTTCTTGAATTTCCACATGAATTTTAGAATCATCTTATCCCTTTCTACAAAAAAGCCTACAAAGACTGGAGTATAATTCTCCTAAATCTATAGATTAATTTGGTGAAAATCAACATTTAAACAAAGTATAGTCTTCCAACCCATGAACAGGGTATATAGTCAATTCTCTTTACTGAGAATAATGACATGTCACTGTTATGTGAATTAGCAAATACAGAACCTCTGCTCCCAGGAGAAATACAGGGTTAGGTTCCTGTAAGTGTCTGGTCATATTTTTGTCAACTGATCAATACATAACCTTGTTTTACATGTGTTTCTATTTAAAGACCCCTTATTTAATATAAATTGTTAATATATATTGTTGATTCATTAACATTGAATTCACAGCCAAGAGAACTAAAACTGAATGAAGCTTCTCTAACACGTTATTCTCTCCATAAGGCACATCAGAGCCTCTTGTGCTTAGGAACACTACATATCCCTTAAACACTACACTTGGGAGCCATTTTAAAAAGAAAAAAAATCAACAAAAATCACAAAAATGCAAAAAATTGGCGCTAAATTAAACAAGAAAGGGCCACTTGCTTGCAGTATGAAAGTTGAAACAAGAAAGCAGAGTATCACCTTGTTCAACCTCAGTTGAGATCATGCGCATTGGGTAACTCAAATTTTTTTGCCACTCTGCAAGTGCCCACAGATGACCATAAAACTACCACAAGTATTAATTTTAGAGTTACAAATAAACTGCAGTGAGTAGGCCAACTCACAAATAGGGAATACATGAATGAGCGTCAACTCTCTCTCAGTTTATTTAGGTATCCTTTAATTTCTCACAGTAATATTTTTTAGTTCTCAATTTTCTTAAACATATTTTGTTAGACTTTTTCATATTTTTTTTTCCTTTCTGTCTTTTTTACTGACTGGTAACGGGATTGCAACCCTCAGTGTCGCGCCCGTACCGGGGACCGGCAACGGGATCGCAACCCTCGGTGTTGCGCCCGCACCACGCTCAGCCAGTGAGCGGGAACCGGTCTCCACATGGGATCCGAACCCTCGGCGGGAGCGCCACCGCGCTCCCAAGCGGCGCACTCTCCAGTGCGCCATCAGGCTGGCCCGACTTTTTCATATTTTTGATGCTACTGAAAATGGTATTCTTTTATTTCAATTTCTGGTTGCTCCCTGCTAATATATACGAACATAAATGATTTTCATACATTGCTCTTGTATCCTGCAACTTTGCTACACTCACTCATTAGTTCTAGAATTCTATCAGATTTTCTACATAGCCAATCAGGTCAGCCATTGGTCAGCCATGAATAAGGACAATTATTTCTTTCTTTCCAACCTGAATACCATCCCTCTTACTGACTGCACTGGCTAGAACCTCCAGGGCAATGATGAATAGGACTGGTAAAAGTGGATATCTGTCTTGTTCTTAATTTTTAAAAAAACAAACAAAAAACTGTTCAGTTTTTCACCATAAATACAACACCAGCTAATGAGGTTTTTCATAGATGCACATTATCAGATTGAGGAAGTTCACTTTCATCCCTAGTTTGCTAAGGATTCTGTCAATAATGAATACTGGATTTTGTCAAATGATTTTTCTGCATCTATTGAGATGATCATGTGATTTTTACTTTTTAGTGTTAACATGGTGAATTACACTGACTGATTTGAATGTTAAACCAACCCTGCATTCCTGAGATAAACCTCACATGGTCATGACATATTATCCTTTTAATATACTGCTGAGTGAGATTTACTAAAACTTTGTTTAGATGTTTGCAATTATATTTGTGAGAATTATTGGTCTGTAGTTTCCTTATAGTGCCTTTGTCTGGTTCTGGTATCCCAACAATGCTGGCATCATAAACCTTGGAAAACATTCCTTCCATTTCAATATTTTTGAAAACACTGTGTAATGTTGGTATTATTTCTTCTTCAAATGTTTGGTATGATTCACCAGTCAAGCTATCTGGATCTGGAGTTTTCTTTGCGGGAAGAATTTTAACTACAATTTCTGTTTCTTTAACACATGTAAAGCTATTCTGGTTATCTAAATTCTTCTGCTTCCTTTGAGATTAATTTGGTCATCATCTAGTTTTCTAAGGTAGAAGTCATTTATTTGAGTTCTTTCTTCTTTTCTAATATAGACATTGAGTGTTATATATTTTCCCTTAAGTAGTGTTAGTGACATCTTCCGGTATGTCATATTGCCATTGTTGTTCAGTTTAAAATACTTTCTAATTTCCCTACTCATTTCTTCTTTTTTAATCATGGATTACTTATGTGTTATTTAATTTCCAAATATTTAAGAATTTTCAAGGATCTCTCTATTAATGATTTCTAATTTCATTTTAATCACAGAACATTCTTCTTCTGACTTGAATCTTTGTGCACTGAGACTTATTTTATTGACCAGAATACAGTTTATCTTGGTAAATTTTCCGTATGAGTTTGTGAATAAATGTGTATTATCTTCTTAGGTGGAGTGTTCAATAAATGCCGTCACGTCGAGTTAATTAACAGTGTTATTCAAGTCTACTACATCTTTGGTGACTTTCTGCCTACTTGCTATATCAATTATTGAGAAGGGTTACTGAAATCTCTGATTGTGATTATGGATTTCTCAATTTCTCCTTGCATTTCTATTAGTTTTTGCTTCATGTGTTTTGAAGCTCTCTTATTAGGTGCTTAAACATTTAACATTGTTATGTCCTCTTAATTAACTGACCCCTTTATCAGGATGAATGAAATTACCTTCTTCATAATATTTATTGTTCTGAAGTCTACTTTAATACTAAAATAACCACTCCAAGTTTCTTCTGACTGCGTTACCATGTTATATCTTTTTCCATTCTTTTAACTTATTTGTGTTTAAAGTATTTCTTGCAGGTAAGCATAGAGTTGGATCTTGCTTTTTTATCCGTCTAACAATCTCAGCCTTTAAAATGGGGTCTTCAGATTATTTACATTTAATGTGATTATCTATATGGTTACATTTGATTCTACCATCTTGCTATTTGCCTAGTATTTGTCCCATTTGATCTTTTTCCCCTTTTTCATCTTTCCTTGGATTTTATATGATTCTATTTTTATCTCCTTTTTCTGGCTTATTAGTTATAACTCTGTGTTTTGCTATTATAGTGGCTGCTCTAAAGTTTATACTATACATCTTTATCACAGTCTACCTTCAAGTGATATTATACACCTCATGGAGAGCATAAGAAACTTATAATTGTATATTTTCTTTCTAACTCCCTGCCTTTAAGCTATTGTTATCATGTATAATTTATGTATGTTATAAATCCCACAAAAGCTTATTAATATTTTTGCTTTAAATAGTCAATTATCTTTTAAGGAGATAAAACTAATAAAAAAAAAATCCTATGAATTTACCCAAGTAGTTACCATTTCTGGTGCTCTTCTTTCTTTTATGTAAATCCACATTTGCATTGGGTAAAAACGATTTCCCTGCTGTCTAAAGGACTACATTAAAATGTTCTTCAAGAGGAGGAGTGTCACTGATGAACTCCCTCAGCTTTTGTTTGTTTGAAAACCTCTTTATGTCACCTTTGTTTTTAAAATATATTTTTGTCAGATAAAGAATTCCAAGTTGATACTTTTCACCTTTCAATACCATAAAAATGCTTCTCCACTGTTTTCTTGCTTACATTATTTATGACAAGAAATCTACTATCACATTTATCTTTGTTCCCCTGCACATAACATAAACATGACTGTTTTTCTCTGACTGCTTTTTAAGATTTTTCTCTTTATCACTTGCATTCAGCAATTTGATTATAAAACACCACAGTGTAGTTTTCTTTATGTTTTTTATACTTGGAATTCATTGAACTTCTCTGATCTGTAAGTTTATGGTTTCACAAAGTCTGGAAAGTTTGCAGCCATTTCTTTCTTTTATTATTATTATTAGCAAATTCATCATTACATATTATAATCTTTCCCCATGCCCACCATCCGACCTATCACTCCCTAACCGCCCTCCCTCCCTTTCCCTTTCGTATCTAGTATCCTTAGCTTTGTTCTATCCTTCTGAAAGTTCAACATATTACGTTTGTCTTTTCTTTTTCTTTCTTTCTCTTTCTTTCTATCTTCATTATTTCTTGAAGTAGGTTTTTCTGTACCTTGGCTCCTTCAGGAACTCCAGATTATTCATATACATTATACTCATTTAAATATATGAGTAATTTATTTGAGTAAATTATGAGTAAAATTTATATTATAAATTTATGAGTAAAACATAATATAAATTTACGAATAAAATATGGATGCCTGAAGATGTCCTACAGCTCACTAATGCTTTCTATATATTTTTATTCTTTTTTCTCAGTGTGTTGCATTCTGGATGGTTTCTATTTCTATGCTTCAAGTTCATTAATCATTTTTCCTGCCGTGTCTAATTTGCTATTAATTTCATCTAGTGTATTTTTCATCACAGATATAGTTTTCATCTTTACAAGTTTGATATGGGTTGTTTTGTATCTTCTATATCTCTAACTTTTGAACATACAAAATAGTTATAATAATTGATTTTAATGTCCTTTGCTAATTCCATCATCTATGTCAATTTTGATTGATTAATTATTCTCATTATAGTCATATTTTCATGCTTTTTTGTACACATGGTAATCTTTAACTGAATGACACACATTGTGAGTTTTACCTTGGTATGTACTAAATATTTTTCATTTCTCTAAATCCTCTTGAACTCTGTTCTGGGATACAGTTATTTGAAAACAGTTTGTTCCTTTCAAGTCTTGCTTTTATAATTTGCTAGTTGGTGCTACTCCTTTGCTAAGGAGTTATGTTACTCCTTAACTCAGGGAGTATTCCAGGCTCTGTACCTCAGTTTTTACTCCCTATGCCACATCCTGGAAAGTCTCTCAATACAGTAGGATGAGGTAATTGTAGGGCTCACCTTGTTTCTCATCTCTTGGGCTCACTGGTCCTCACTACCTGATGTCCAATGTCTCAACAACTGTTGTTTCCACTTATTTGGGGGAAGAGGGATGTTTCAAGAGGAGGGGAAATATGGTCCCTGTCATTCCACATGGATAAGATGAAGTCCCCATTTATCATTGTATGTTTAATCTACCTGTGTGTTTCTATTTAAAGTGACTTTAAGTGATTTTCTTGTAAACATCACATATTCGGGTCTTGCTTTTCTATCCAATCTGACAATCTTTGCCTTTTAATTAAAGTATTTAGATACTTTATATTTATTGTAATTATCAATACAGTTAGATTTAAATCTACTGTTTTGCTATGTTTTGTCCCACCTGTTATTTGTTCCTTTTTTATCTTTGCATATGTTTTGGGGAATTTTGTTTTGTTTTTTTTTTTCTTGGCAGCTGGACAGTAAGGGGATCTGAATCCTTGACTTTGGTTTTATCAACACCTCAATTTAACCAAGTGAGCTAATCAACCAGCCCTACCTACCTTCTTTTAAACTGATTATTTTTTAGTATTCCATTTTATCTCCCCTATGAACTTGCTATTTTTCTTTATTTCATTTTATAGCAATTGCTGTAAAATGTACACAGCCTTCCTTCAAATAAATATCATACTATTTCATGCACCTGACAATTCTATACATCCCTTTTTCCCTGCCCCATTCTTTATGCTACTGACATCAATTTATTTCTATGTATCTTGTAAGCCTCTAATGCATTTAGTATTTTTGCTTTAGTCAATTATCTTTTAAAGAGGTTAAAATGAAGAAAATGTCTTATATTTGCCCCATATGCTATCATTTCTAGTACTCTTTATTTCTTTCCAAAGATCCAAATTTACATCTGTTAGTATTTTCCTTCTGCCCAAAGAAATTCCTTTAAGACTTCTTGTAGTACAGGTCAGCTGGAAATGAATTCCCTTAGATTTTGCTTGTTTTAAGAAGTCACTTCCCTTGCAAATCATAAATGTGATAAGGGTTTAATATCCAGAATATATAAATTATTGTTACCTTTCAACAACAAAAAACAAACATCCAATTAAAAAATGAGAAAAGGATTCAAATAGTCATTTCTCCAAAGATGATAGACAAATGCTCAGCAAGCGTATGAAAAGATGCTCAATGTCACTAATCATCAGAGAAATGCAAATCAAAATCACAATGAGATACCACTTCACACCCATCAAGATGGCTATTAGTAAAAAGAATTAGTAACAAGAATTGAATAAGTACTGGTGAGAATGTGGGGAAATTGGAAAATTTGTGCATTTTTCTATGCAGCTGCTATGAAAAACAGTATGGTGTGGTTACTCAAAAAACGAAATACAGAATTAGCATATGCTCCAGCAATTTTACCTCTGGATGTATACCCAGAACTGAGAGCATGTACTCAAAGAGGTATTTGTACATAGCAACATTATTCAAAATAGCTACAAGGCAGAAGCAACCCAAGTGTCCATCACTGAATACATACCACAAAATGTATATACAAGGGTACTTCAAAAAGTTCATGCAAAGATTTGTATTATCTTTCAATTCTATTTTTCCACCAACTTTTTGACCCTCGAATATACATACATTGTATAAGAATACATACAATGGAATATGACTCACCACTAAAAAGGAAAGAAATTCTGATACGTGATTTTTTTTATTGAATCATAATTGATTATACATATTTTGGGATTCCATGTTGACATATTTTGATCAAATCTAAATTACTAGTATGTATGTTGTTACAAATCATACTTATTCTTTATGCCTCTTGTCCAATCTCTCGCTATCTCCCTCTCCCTCCCTCCTCCCACCACTGATTACCCTAGATTTCTTCTCTCCCTCTGAAAAAGTGATTACTCTGTTGATCTGTTGCGTAGATGATCTGTTCAATGCCAAGACGTGTGTTCAGGTCCTCCAATATTATTATAAGGCAGATACTTCTATTGTCACTCTGGAATGGGCTCTGTGGAGAGAGACATCCTATTCTTTTCTCTTTTTTTTTTGTTTTCCTTTTTGTCTTTTTTACTGACCGGCAACAGGATCGCAACCCTCTGTGTCGCGCCCACACCGCGCTCAGCCAGTGAGTGGGAACCGGTCTCCACATGGGATCCGAACCCTCGGCGGGAGCACCGCCACACTCCCAAGTGGCACACTCTCCAGTGCGCCACCGGGCCGCCCCCTATTCTTTTCTTTGGTCTCTGCTGGTGACTGTCCTTGTGTCAATGCACTCCAGTGGGTGACAGACCATCTGTGTGGTGGCTGTGGCATCTAGCCACTTTCATGTCAGCCGTGGTTACTGTGGTGGCTGTGGTGGGCCACCCACATGGAGGTGATGTTTTTGGCATGCTCCTTGGTGCTGCTAGTATTCCTGGCTGTGGGCGGGGGGTCCAGTCCCTGGCTCAATGCCCTTGGCCCCGGGGTGGGGCCCTGAGGCACTGGCTGTGTGCCTAGATGTGGGCAGGGGGTCCATGCCCCAGGCCCCCGGGCAGGTCCCAAGGCACTGGCGATGTGCGTACTTGTGGGCAGGTGGGCCAGTCCTCAGCTCCATACCTCAGGTCCCCTGGTAGGCCCCAAGGTGTTGGTGGTATGCCTGCGCCAGAACTAATTTTTTGTCCTTTGCTTACTTCTAAAACAGGGGAACTTCCTGTGGGAACCAGTACTTGAGCTGTGTTGTTGAGCTAAACTGCTTCTTTGCTGCTGTTTCCCTAGGGAAGATTTTTTGTGCAGCTTAGGGTTTAATGGTTGACCTTATACATACTTCCACTTCTCCAGAGACTGGACGCACCTGGGTTGTGTAGAAACTCTGATCTGGGCCTGAATCTTTTCACCAAACTGCACCCCATATCATTCTGCATTCCCGACCAGTCTCCTCTGAGTGGTCTTACACTGATTGGGTGGCAGATCAGCTGTCCTTGCTGTGTCCCAGTGTTCTCCCGGTGGGCCCATCTCCCCCACCACCCGTGCTTCAAACACTTCCCATGGGACAGGCCCTGAACCAGTCCCTTGCAATGACTCACCAGCCTCTGAATGGCTCCCATTTTTCAGCTGTTCTGGCTCCTTGCTTGTGCGTGGGTCCACGGGAACCCTATTAGTGGTCTTGCTGTCCTGGGACCACCAAGGCCATCTTCTTCCCTAATGCTTCAAAGCACCTCCATCCAAAGGGCACAGCTGCAGCTTCTGCCAGCTCCTGCTCCATGTACTCTGCAGTTCCAGTCTTAAAGCAGCCAGGGCCCGAAACACTCCAAGCAGTTTTTTTCCTCTCATTGTGGCTTCTTGAACTCTGTTGGTCTCTCCTCTTCTTCCCCTGAGCTCCAGCAGCCCCAACTTGGCTGTTGTTACATTTTTATAGTTGTAAACTGGTTGATTTGTGGGGGAAAGTGACACTAGGTACCATCACTTTCTGCCATCTTGCTATGAACACAGTTCAAAATTCTGATACATGCTACAACATAGATGAACCTTAAACATGCTATGCTAACTAAAATAAGCCAGTCATAGCACGACAAATATTTTATGATTCCACTTATATGAGGTATTTAGAGCAGTCAAATTCATAAAGACAGAAAGTAGAATGGTGGTTGCCAGGGGCTAGGGAGAGAGGAACTAAGAAGTTAGTATATAATAGGTACAGAGTTCCAGTTTGGGAAAATGAAAAAGGTCTGGAGATGAATGATGGCTGGTGATGGTTGCAGAACAACGTGCATGTACTTAATGCCAGAGAACTGTACACTCAGAACAGTTACAATGATAAACTTTGTTATGTATGTTTTAACAAAATTAAGAAAACACAACAAAAAGTCACTTCTTTTTAAAAAGTATTTTCAGTGGGGATAGAATTCTAGGTTATTAATTATTTTTGTTTCATTGCTTTAAAGACATCACTCCACTCTCTTTTGGCTTGCAGTTTCTAACAAAAACTTTGTTGTCATTCTTATCTTTATTTTTCTGTTCATAATCAGTCCAGCTACTTTTCAGATTTTCTTTCAGTATCTCTTGTTTTTCAACTATTTGATTATCATGTGCCTTGGTGTGTGTCTTAAGTCTGTTTTCTGCTGCTATAACCATACCTGAGACTGGGTAATTTGAAAAGAAATCTATTTCTTACAATTCTAGAGGCTGGGAAGTCCAAGGTCAAGGGACTGTATCTGTTGAGGGCCTTCTAACTGACGGGAACTCTCTGCAGAGTTCCAAGGAGGTGCAGGGCACCACATGGTAAGGAAGTACAATGAAATTCACACTGGCTTTTATAACAACCCCACTCTCATGCTAACCCACTCCTCTGATAACCCATTAACCATGAATGCATTTATCCATTCATGAGGGCCCTCATGACCCAATCAACTCTTAAAGTCCCCACCACTTAATACTGTTACATTGAGGATTAAATTTCAACATAAGTTTCAGAGGGGACAAACATTTAAATCACAGCAGTGTGGTTTCTTAATGTTTCTTCCACTTTAGGTTCATTGACTTCTTAGATGTGGATTTATAGTTTTCACTAAACATAGAAGGCTTTCAGTCCTTATTTCTTCTAATATTTTGCCTGGTCCCCCTCCCTTCTCCTATATATATTATAATAAATATATAAGGGGTCTTCAAAAAGTTCATAGAAAGACTCATACTTAATTCCATTTTTCCATAAACTTTTTGAAGTATTCTTGTACCTTAGATCACTTAATATTGTCCCACAGCTCATTGTTGTACTGTTTTGTTGGTTTTTTCAGTCTTTCCACCCTGTGTCTCATTTTGAATAGTCACTAATATAGGTATTCAAGCTCACTGATCTTCTTCTACGGTGTCTTATCTGCTCTTAATCCCATTCAACATATTTTTTAAATCAGATAATGCATTCTTCAACTGTAGAAGTTCCATTTGGGTATATTTTTATATCTTCTATTTATTTACACATCATGTTCCTGTTTTCCTCTCCCATTAGTAGTGGCTCTTTTTACATCTTTGTCTGTTAAATCAATCATCTTTGTCATTTCTGGATCTCTTTCTATTCCCTGATTTTTTTTTTTCTTTAAATTCTGCTATGGGTCATATTTTCATGCTTTTTTGCAAGCATTTTAATTTTTTATTCAGGTAAAATTAACACAACATCAAATTAATCTATTTAAGGGAACTACCCAGTGGCATTTTGTACATTTCACAGTGTTGTGCAACCAATAGCTAAGCTGTATCTAGTTCAGAAACATTTTTATCACCCCAAAAGGAAACTCCATATAGAGTTGCTCCCCATTTCCCCCTTACCACTAGACCCTGGCAACCACCAATCTGTAGACTATCTCTATAGATTACCTATCCTGGATGTTTCATATAAATGGAATCATGCAATATGTGACCTGTTGTGTCTGACTTCTTTCACATAACAATGTTTTCAAGGTTCATCTGCATGGTAGCATTTATCAATGGGTCACTGTTTTCAATCACTAAATAATATTTTATGGATATAGATACCACAATTCATATATGCACCTATCCATTGACAGACATTTGTGCTCCTGTAAATAGTGCTGCTATGAATATGCATGTACATATATTTGAGTACCCATTTTCAATTCTTTGGGGTATATGCCTAGGAGTGGAATTGCCGGGTCATATGATAATTCTATGTTTTACTCTGAGGAACTGTCAAACTCTATTCCACAGAGGCTAAACCATTTTATATTCCTGACAGCAACATAGAAGGGTTCCAGTTTCTCCACATCCTCATCAATTTGTTATTGTTGGTCTTCTCATTCTAGCCATCCTAGTGAGTGTGAAGTGGCATCTCAGTGTGGTTTTCACTTGCATTTCCCTGATCACTAATGATGTTGAATATTTTTTCACATACATATTGGCTACTTCTTTGGAGAATTGTCTATTCAAGTCCTTTGCCCATTTACAGTTGGATTGTTTGTCTTTTTGTTGTTGAGTTTTAAGGGTTTTAGTTCTTATTTAGGCCACTGATCCATTTCAAGTAAACTTGTTTTTATATGGTGTGAGGTAGAGATCTAACTGTATTGTTTTTCATACGGATCTCTAGTTGTCCCAGAAGCATTTGCTAAAGAGAATATTCTCTTCATTGAATGGTCCTGGCACTCCTGTTAACAATCAATTGACTTTACATATATCAGATTATTTCTGAACTCTTAATTCTATCCTATTGGTTATATATCATACTTATTCCAGTACTACACTGTTTTGATTATTGTAGCTTTGTAGTAAGTTTTGAAATTCGGAAGTATGAGTCCTCCGGTTTTGTTCTTTTTGAAGACTGCTTTGACTATTTGAGCCTACTGCAATTCCTTATGAATTTGAGAACCAGCTTTTTCATTTCTGCAAAAAAAGGCCACTGGAATTTTCATAGAGATTGCATTGAATCTGTAGATTGCTTTGGACAGTATTGCCATCTTAACAATATTGTCTTCCAATTCATGAACATAGGATGTTTTTCCACTTATTTGGGTTTTCTTTAATTTCTTTCAACAACGTTTTATAGTTTTCAGTGTATAAGTCTTTCACAAAGGAGTCTACTCCTTTATACTTTGGGATGCTATTATAAATGGAATTTTTTTTTTTTAAAAGATGACCGGTAAGGGGATCTTAACCCTTGACTTGGTGTTGTCAGCACCACGCTCAGCCAGTGAGCGAACCGGCCATCCCTATGTGGGATCCGAACCCGGGGCCTTGGTGTTATCAGCACCGCACTCTACCGAGTGAGCCACGGGCCGGCCCTATAAATGGAATTTTTAAAATTTCCTTTTGGATTTCTCATTGCTAGTATATAGAAACACAATTGTTTTTTGTGTGTTTATCCTATACCTACAACTTTGCTCAATTTGTTTATTAGCTTTAGTGGAGTTTTGTGTGTGTGTGTGGATTCTTTGGGATTTTCTATATATAGAATCATGTCCTCTTCAAATAGAGATAGTTTTATTTCTTCCTACCCAATTTGGATGTCATTCTTTTTCTTGCCTAACTGCTCTAGCTAACTGTAACTTCCACAATAATTTGAATAACAGTGGTGAGAGTAGATATCCTTTTCTTATGCCTAATCATAAGGGGAAAATTGAGTCAAATGTTAGCTGTGGGTTTTTCATAAATGCTGAATGTTGATAAAATGTTGAAAAAGTTCCCTGGTATTCCTTATCTTGAGGGCTTCTATCATGAACAGCTGTTGAATTCTGCCAAATCTTTCTGCATCAATTGAGACAATCATGTGTTCTTCTTCCTTTATTCTATTAATGTGGTTACTACATTAACTCATTTACTTATGTTAAACCACCCTTGCATTCCTGGGATAAATCCCACTCAATCATGGTGTATATTCCTTTAAATATGTTGTCAGATTGAGTTTGCTAGTATTTTGTTGAAGATATCCACATCCACATTCATAGGGAATATGGGCCTGTGTTGTTCTCATGTCTTTCTTTGGCTTTGGTATCAGAGTAATATTGGCCTCAAAGAATGAGTTAGGAAGTATTCTTATTCTCTCCTCTCCTATTTTCTGAAAGAGTCTGAAAAGGATTGGTGTAAATTCTTTAGATTTTTGGTAAAATTCACCAGGGAAGCCACCTAGTACTGGACTTTTCTTTGGGAGGTGTTTTTTCTTCACTAATTCAATCTGTTTACCTGTTGAATGTCTGTTCATATATTTTATTTCTTCTTGAGTCAATTTTGGTAATGTGTTTCTAAGAATTTGTCCATTTCCCACAGGTTATCCAATTGTTGACATACAATTGATCATAGTAGTCTCTTCAATACTTCATGTCTTTGTCAGTAGTAATGTCCCCACATTCATTTCTGATTTGTTACATGCATCTTTGCTCTTTTTTTCTTTGTCAGCCTAGCTAAACGTTTGTCAATCCCATTCATCTTTTTTTGTTCCTTTGTGAGCCAAACTTTTTATTTGTTCATTTCTTGCACTTGAAGTACTCTTCGATGACATCTTTGGCCTGAGATTCTTTGCCACTCCTTAACTACTACACAACTGCAACCAACCACTTTGTGGGGTTTTCTCTCTCTGTCAGTTTTTCCCTAGTGTCTTGTTGTCATCGACCTGTTAGGTTGATTTGGTGTTCAGCACAAGGGGCCTCCACCAACTTTACACAGGCTCATCACCATTGGATGTAAGCCCACAGAGATGGTCTTGGCACTTGTCTAAGGCTATTGTCAGCTTTGCAAATTCCACATGCTAGGCCACCATGGATGAGGGCGGTCTTCAGTACTTCTTGCAAAGCAATATTAACATCCATTACACCTCCAGCAGCAGTGCCTTCCTCAGACATGGTGGTGGGTTACCTACAGATGAAGCTGAATCTTGAACACAACCAAGTCTCCACCTCTGCCTCCACCTTCACACAACTTGGTGGTGGCAGGGAAAGAGCTGCTAATATTTTCAAAGAACTAACTTTTGCCTTCACTAATTCTCTATACTGTTTTCCTATTCTCTATTTCATTACTCTTTAATATTTTATTTATCTTTATTATATTTCATATAATTTTTATTCTTTCCTTTCTTCGGCTGGTTTTGAGTTTAATTTGCTCCTCTCCCTAGTTTACTTAAGGTGTACAGTTTACACTTAAGCTGTAAAGATTACTTATTTAAGATCTTTCTTCTTTTTTAATGTAGGTGTTTACTGCTATTAATTTCCCTCTGTGTCCTGCTTTTGCTGAATCACATAAGCCATGTATAGTTTTTTTTTGTTTTTGTTTTTCAAAAGATGACAGGTAAGGGGATCTTAACCCTTGACTTGGTGTTGTCAGCACCACACTCACCCAGTGAGTGAACCGGCCATTCCTATATGGGATCCGAACCCGTGCCCTTGGTGTTAGCACCACACTCTCCCAAGTGAGCCACGGGCTGGCCCAAGCCACATATAGTTTTCATTTTCATTTGTCTCTAAATATTTTCTAATTTCTCCTGTGATTTCTACTTTGACCTACTATTTAATAGTGTGTTGTTTCATGTCCACATATTTGTAAATTTTCCAGTACAGATGTTCCATGATTTACAATGGGTTACATACCAATAAACCAAACACAGGTTGAAAATATCTTAAGTCAAAAATGCACTTAACACACCTAACTTAGTGAACATCATAGCTTCATCTAGCCTACCTGAAACATGTTCACAACACTTACATTAGCCTACAGTTTGGGCAACATCATCTAACACAAAGCCTATTTTTATAATGAAGTGTTGAATATCTCATGTAATTGATTAAATACTGTACTGAAAGTGAAAAACAGAATGATTGTATGTGTACTCAAAGTACGGCTTCTACTGAATGCATATGACTTCCGCTTTCAAATCATTGTAATGTCAAAAATCCTAAGTCAGAGACCATATATATTCTTTCAGTTATTTCTAACTTCATTTCATTGTGGTTGAAAAGATACTCCATATGACTTCAATCTTTCTAAATTTATTGAAACTTGTTTTGTGGCCTAACATATCCTGGAGAATGTTTCATGTACACTTGAGAAGAATATATATTCTGCTATTGCTGGGTGCTCTGTACATGTCTGTTAGGTTTAGTTGGTTTATGCTGTTGTGAAAGTCCTCTATTTCCTTACTATCTTCTGTCTACATGATCTATCCACTACTGAAGGTAGGCAAGCATTTTAATTTTTGACTGGATGATAAAAACTGTGACTTTTACATTGTGGTAACTGAATTATGTTGTATTCCTCTGAATAGTATTCTGGTGCAGTTAAGTTACTTGAAATCACTTGGGGCCTTCTGAGGACTCTTCTCAGTGCCCCACATATTAAAAGATCTTTTGCTCTGGGTTGTGAGAATACTATTTTCAGCCTATTTATGCTCTGGAAATTTTTTTTTTTATTGTTTTCCAATAGTTTTTTCTTTGACTTCAGGAAGGTCCTGTCAAGCAACTATGAGTATCAGAACTCAGCCAATTCAGGCAAACCATCTGCAGATATCCACAGTGCACGCACGCTTGTTCGTACTCTCTTGCTTTTTAGAGTATGTTCCCCCACCCCAACCCCTTCAGCTCCTTTTTCTCTGGTACTCTGACCTGCAGTTAGAACCACCTTAGCCTTCCCAAATTCTTATCTTTGTCTCCTTATCTCAATAAGACTGCTGGGCTGTTTGGGGTTCTCCTCCTTGCACTGCAGCCCATAAACTGCCTCTAGGCCCATAAGCTGGTGCAATTGAAGGGCTTTACCTCATTTGATTCCATTCTCAGGGATCACAGTCTGGTGCTACCTGTCACCTAATGTCTAAAAACCATTATTTACATATTTTATATGTTCTCAAGTTGTTTGAAGAGGAATGGTATACTTCCGCTGCATAACATATTACCCCAACTTGGTTTCAGTAATGGGCCACAATAATCAACCACATTGTATATCGACAAAATAAAATAAAATATAAAAAATAAAATAAATAAAATAAACTTCAAGGGAAAAAAAATGGGCATTTTTTTTTCCCACACAGTTTTTAAGGGTCGTCAATCAGGGAGCAGCTCAGCTAGTTGGTTCTGGCTCAGGATCTCTCATGGGGTTACAGTCAAGATGCTAATAAGGCAGTAGTCTAGGGCTGGAAGCTTGACTAGAGCTAGAAGATCTGCTTTCAAAGAAGGCTCACTCACATACTGTTGGCTAGAGACTTTAGTTTTGTTGGCTATTGGCAATAGGCCTCGATTTCTTACCACATGGGCCTCCTCATCTGGCTGTTCACAATATGGCAACTAACTACTCTTAACAGTGAGCAATAAGAGAGTGAGAAAAAGAGAGATAGAGAGAAGTGGGGGTCCAAGAGAAAGGGTGAAGCAGAAACCACAATGTGTTTTATAAATAACCTATCCTTGGAAATTGTCCGTCACTTCTGCCATGTTCTATAGGTCACACAAACCAACCCCAGTACAATTTGTAAGGGGATTACATAATGGTATAAATATAAAAATGTAGGAATCATTGCAGGCCATCTTGGAAGTTGGCTACACAGAGGATAAATCCAGCTCCTGTTATGCTACCCTAGGGGAAAGTAAAAGTCCTTCTTATACGCTTTAACCTTCTTATGTTTACAATTTTTCTTATCTCCTACCTGTAGACTATATCCTACAGCTACAAGAGAGATGGGCAGACTGCAGATCCTACTCCACACCCAGACTTGGAGAAAAAAATAACTAAGAGTCAGTAGCTGCAACTCTGAAGAAAAAAGATTCGAATTCCTGGTGTCTATGGTAAGAAAAGGAACAGCACTTGAAGCTAATGTGGGCTTGAGAAAGTGGCCAAGTAATTCATTCCCTCAAATACTTTACTCAATGACCTACCTAAATCTCTGCCCTCTACCTTTCTTTCTCACCAATCTCCACGGTCAGGCAGCAATAGCCAACAGCAACACTAACAGTAAAATTAATAGCAATGGCAGCAGTACCAGGACTAATACCAAGCATTTTGCCTTTGTTACCTCAGTTACTCCTCACAACAAACCTGTTAGAAAGACATCATTATTTCTTAAACTCTAGGCCTCTGTTTCTTGATACTCATGACCTGGTTTTACAAAATACAGTATAATAACTTCATTCTACCTACAACACCTAGCTCCCTCTTGCCCTATGCTTCTGGCACTGAAAATCTGTCTTGTCCTGCCTGTCCTCCCATTCCACTTCAGTCAAGCCTTAAAGCTTCCTCTTAGCTTCCATGTCCCCAACATTTGCTACCAAACCTTGTTAAAAGGAACTACCAGACTACTAAGTCCTCTGTAAATTCCCTGCTGCTGGGTTCTCCCAATGTTACAGCTGCCTAATATAAACTTCTCTAATCCCTTAGGACACACTGACCTGTCAAGTCTGCCTCACCAGATAATCCCCCAAATTGGCCCTATTTCAGCCACTCATTTTAAAAGATTATTTTATAGCACATGTGCCTTTTTAATTTATGTTTGCCGCAGCCTAATGCTAAAATGAGTTTCCTTTCCCCAGGGACATACAATTATCAGAGAGAAAGGCCCAAAATGTACCAAATCCCTACCTATTGTGGTACCCTGGAAACTAGTAGATTCCCACTAGTTATTTGCTGAATAATAAGTGAGAAAATATAAAGTAATGAATATGAATACTATGTCAGAAAATTCTCAATGGGTATAATCCAAAGAATGTTATTCACAAACAAAAAGGAAAAGATGACAGTGGACACACATAAGAAATTCACAAAAGGCAAAAACACACACAAAAAAAACACAAATATAGGCAAATCAAAGAAATGCAAACAAAAATACCACTTTTTGTCAGACAGATTGGTAAAGATTGAAAACTTGTCAAGGAAGCAAAGACAGGGATTTTCATACACTTTCAGTAGATATAATTCTGGATGTTTGGTATTTATGCATCAAATATCTTTAAAATCTATACACCCCTTTGACTAGTATTTCCATTTTTAGTAATTAAAGAAAATAATTGGAGAAAGATGTATATAAAAGAAATATTCACTGTGGCACTAATTACAATATAAAAATCTGTCTAACAATAAGGGCTTGGTTAAATAAATTTTAGTACTTCCAAACTAAGGATTATTATTAAATCACTTCAGAGTATTACATATTGTAAAAGCCCAGTTTTTAAAAATAACATATATTCACATAAAAACATACCTGTATAGAAAAAAATCTAGAAGTATACACCCCAAAAAGTTAGCAGTGATTGTCTCTGTAAAAGAATAGTGGAATTTTTTGTGATTTTTCTTTTTTTTTCTATTCTATACCACCCAATTTTTCTGTAGTATGCATGAGTTGCACATGGGTAACAATACACATTCTTAAAAGGCAAAAGCAAAAATAAGAATCACAATAAAGGTAGGAAAGTATTATTATCATAAGAGAACATGGCACATTCCATAATAATGTCAGACAGAGTTAATATCAAATAAAATACCAAATAACTTAGTATTCAATAGCTTAATTTTTAATTAGTTTTAGGAATACACATGAAAGAATCTGTTAGGACTAAAAAAGTGTGTAATTCAGTCATTTTAAGAAAACAAAATGCCTCCCAAGTAAAAATTTAGTACTAATCCTACATACAGTGTTGAAAATCATATAGTAAAAATCTTAACTGTTTCAAGCTGAGGATCAGCTTAAATCCCCTTTCATGCTGTTTATCTTGAGAACCCCCACTCTTATGAGAAAGTAGTCACCATGAAAATAACAAAAGATAAAAAATCACTCATAAGTTTAAGATTTCAACTTTAGGTTTGGCCAAAGAAAAAGTTTTCATGGCTTCTACTACTCTAAGTTATGATAACTTTCCCCCTCAGACTTCAACATTTTAGGGTATAAAATATAGTCAATGACAAGAGGGAGCTCTTAAGTGATTCTAGAAATACATTCTGTTACAAGCTACATGTGTGTATCTCCAGGCACTGTGTACAATTTACAGGCAAAGCGCAGGGAATTGCCTGTGGCCAGGCAGAACATCCTACAAATTCTCTGCAATGCCTGACTCAACATGACCTGCAACACATCCAGTCAGTAAATCCTCATTAGAATTAATCCATAAATTATAATTTCCAATGAAACTGGGTGGCATAAAATGAATGATCGTTTCCATCTCTCTATAGTAGAATATGAAACAAATTATTCTAATTGTACCCATATAATTAATGGCAGGAATCAGTAGGAAGCCATTTAGTGGCAACTTCACACCTACAACACAGTTTGTAAGTCAAGTCTCATAAAGTGCCATCAATGCTTCCAATGGGATTTGATAGCAGCTGTGAGTATACAAGAAGCACTAAGCGCAGTACAGCTTTAAGATTCCAGTACAGGAGAAAATCAAAGAACAACTTTGAATAAGGGAGATGTTATGTTAATTGCATTTGCGTAATGCAGGCATCATATAATATTAAAATAATATCAAAATTATGTGGCTGTTACTGAAAAGAACAGAGATCTCCTCACAGACAACCCTAGCACCATTCATCCACTCATCCAGGAAATATATGAATACTTACATTATTTATTCTAGCCCTTGGGTACATAAGCGTAAACAAGCAAAGTCACTGTCTTCATGGAGCATACCATCTAGCAAGCAAGAGCCGTTAAACAAATAATTACATATTTGACTCTTAACTGTGAATGTCAAGATGTCTTTAAAATAAACGGCAGGGTGCTGTGAGAGGATATACTAGGCCTAGAGTCAAGTGTGCCAAGCAAAGGGGAGGGGAAGAGAGGTCCAGGCAGAGGTAATCTGTGCAAAACCCCTACAGCTGTAACAACCTTGCCCAATCTAGGAACGGAAACAGTCCAGTATATGAAGTATCTAGATTGTTTCACAGGCACACATTAAGTCTGAGATGTACACAGACATCCAAGTTAAGAGATCAAGTTGATAACTGCTACATTAAGTCTGGAGCTCAGAAAAGAAGTCTAGACCAGGTATAAACTTAGAAGCCATTAGCTTAGAGATGGTAAGTGATACACAGGAACTACAAATTTCTTAGGCAAGGTGAACAGGAATGTGTATTGGGGGTAACGGGGGGGGGGGGTCTGAATTACTTTCTCAAGTTAGGGAAAAAGAATTAAGTTATTTCTCTCTTGATTTGCAATCAAAAGAAATAAAACAAAGTATTTTCTAGTATTATAGTTATGATACAATGTTCTGTTTGTTCAGAAAAGGTCAAATTAAATGTATAAAGTCCTTGGAGAAATGCCAAGACCTAAGAAAAATATTTCCTTCAGTAAGTCTAAGGTATTACATGCTGTGGTTTATTTGGCAGAGCACTTCCTTCTAGCCTTTTTCAGTACCCCAGAAAAGGAACTTTTTAACACATTGACACACCTACTTCACAAGATTTGTGACTAGAATTGCTTGGAATCTGCAGGACTGCCACCTACTGAAGCTATATCATGAGTGTAAGCATTCTGAACACACCAACAAGTCCTGGAGGGATGTGACATCAAAAACAGACAAACCCGATCTACACACAAAGAAATTACCAACTTTTGGAACTATCACTACAATCTTTAAACAACTGGCCCTGCACAACCTCCAGTGATGATTATACAATAAGTGCTCTAAAAAGCAGTGGTCAGGTTATCGTTATGGAAAAGCTGAGTTAAAATGTCCCACAACTTACAGCCAAAGCACCATGTGAGCATGACATGCCTTAACACAAACTCACCTGATTTATCTGAAGCATGTTAAGACAATATTGACCAAACTGCTGTATCCCTCACGGCTCCAAAAACTGGAAAATGAAAATGAAGAAATAAAGTTCAACTTAGTTGGTAACCTCAAAGACCAGCAATTTAAACACATGCCCTTGGTCAAAAACAAATATAAAATAGAATTGATCGAGATCAGCAAAGAACTTTCTATGACGATGAAAATGTTCTATATTTGTGCTGTCCAATCCAGTAGTCACTAGCCTGGTATGCCAACTGAGCACTTGAAATGTGGCTAGTACAACAAGAAAATGAATGTTTTATTTTCTTTAATGTTAATTTAAACTTAAATAAGCACATGTGGCTAGTGGCTGCCATACTGGACAGTGCAGACCTAGACTGCTGAACAAAGTCTCTTTGGTTCTATAGTTCTAAAACAATCCCAGCAAAAGTGAAGCTGTCAAAAACCAATCTAAATATTTCAGGTTAATGCACCAGTCATGTTTAAACAGCTTTGTTTGTTCCCATCCTTTATATGATAAATTAATCCTAAGGTAGATGCAACACACACAAGTATTCTCCGAGGTGATATGGAAAAGAGTACACAGTAAGATTACCTAACTAGGTATATGCTTTTTCTCTGTTTGTTATTTTGTGTGTTATCATCAGTATAAAAATATGAGTAGTACGCACATTAAAATTTAACATAAAAATTTCCAAAAAAGAAGTCACCACCTTACAACTCCAAGGTCATGGGTTCAGATCCCTGTGCCAGCAAACCACAAAAATAAAATAAAATAAAATAAAATGAAATAAAATAAAAATAAAAAACAAAAATGTCAATATCATAGTACACTCCATTGTTACACTTGGGCTTGCTTCTTTCTGGTCCTGACCTCCTACCCTTGGTTGTATTTCTCTTCATCGCATAAATCTCTTCTACACTTAATTTAGAAACAGATGCCAAGGAAGGACAGGAAAACCCAAATTTATAAGCATATAAATCATGGGCTCTTGTAATGGGAAAAGTTTATATAAAATATACAGACCCCTCCCCCAAAAAATTATCTACAGAGCAAAAACACAGTCTTGATATGCATCAAAAGGGCTAAAGCCAACCACCTGTGTAAAAATTTTTATGCTGTAAAATGTTAATATTGAATGTTCCTTCAGAAAAAAAGGTTCTTTAGACACACAGACACACACGGACACAGACACATATTTGGCTACTGTCTTTTCAAGATGACAAACTGGAGTCAAATCAAAACGACTTTTAAAACTTTCAGAGTGTTCCTTATAATAGTGTCCTCAGCATCTGTATCACTTTTTATTTCTCATTTCCTAAGAGAACAGAACATTGTAGGAAGAGCATAAGGCCTGGGTATTGGTGAATTTGAGTTTTAGTCCTAGCTCTTCAGATTACCTTCTGAGCCTGGTCAAATTAACTTTGTGTATCTATTTATTTTTCTTTTTCTTTTTTTTTTTCAATCTTTAAAGAGTAAACTAAAGTCCGTGTGGTAGGCAGCCTCTAACAAATAGAATACAACAAAAATAATGAGATACTACTTCCAAGATTAGGTTATAAAAAATCTTGGATGTCACCTTCTCTTACTCTCTCACTTGTCTGCTCTGAGGAAAGCAAGATGCCATATTGCAAGCTGCCGTGTGGAGATGCCCATGTGGCAAAGAACTGAGAGAAGCCTGCGGCCAACAGCCAGCAAAAATTGAGGCTTTCAATCCAATAGTCCCAAGGAACTAAATCAAACCAAGAGCCACATGAATGAGTTTGGAAGCAGATCTTCCATAAGTCAAGCTTTCAGATGCAACTGCAGCCCCAACTGATAGCATGACTGCAACCTCGTAAGATATCTTGATCCATGGGCACCCAGCTAAGCTGCACCCAGATTTCTAACCCACAGAAACTGTGAGATAATGTTTGTTGTTTTAAGCCCATAAATTCTGGGATAATTTGTTATGCAACAATAAATAAGACAATCCTGTTCAACTCCAAAATTCAATACTTTCACAGTGCTTTAGGTATTAATTAGCATATTTGGATAGTACAAAAAAACTTAATTACCTGTTCAACATAAGCAAATGAGTAACATTAGAATTTGAAAGTAATAAGTTATAAAACTTAAACATTTACATTTTAATTCAAAAGATGAGGTCATTAAAAAGTATAGGACTAGTCAAATGGTGTTAAAATACACTAGCTCTAACTAAAAATACAAACCCAACCTATTTTCTTTTTTTTTTAAGTGAAAACAATTCATTTGGAAAGTAAAGTGAACAAAGCACTAAAATCATCTCAGGGGTTTAGTGTCCCCTACTTTCTAAAATTTAGCATTATTTATTAAGCACTCACCATCTCTGAGAAACACCATTTTGTTTTTATTTAGTATAAGCCTGTAAAAGTTGCAAACGCTTATCTACAGACCTATCTGTATGTCTACCATATTAGAGTTTGGTACACTTGATGGCTGATTCCAAGAAATAGGCACAGTAAGCTATCAGGGTGCATTTTTTAAAGTTCTAACCTTCTGATATATAAAAGGTATTTTATGTAGTAACAAATATGAAAACAACTACTCAGTTAAAATTGACCATACAATTTTTAATATCTGTAAGCCTTTCCTCCACAATTATAAAATAACAAGCTATATAAATTAAAGTATATGAAACTAGTGTGTCTATAACGGCACTCTGTAATGTAACAATAAAATTCTGTATTTACACTTTTCCACCAAACAAGTTACATTAGATTTACATCAATACAAAAATTATAATTCACAACTATACCATGGACAATTCAGAATGCCCACAGTGGCACATGTCTTTACAGACATGCCCAATCTACTGTCCTATATTTTAAATACTATGACAAAATATCGAGACATATTGATAAAATGCAGAGCACTTTTATACTACCTATGATTTCATGAAATCCACCTCTCCCTCCTCTGTCAAAAAAGTTTCCAACTACAGTTCATTCCAATTATAACTAAGTACTTTTAAAGAAACCTATTCACACATCCCAAAAATGCCCCACAGTGATACCCAGTCATGCACATTAGGACATGCAGTTCCAGATTCCAAGCTACTAAATGAAAACAGGTGGGGCAGTTTATGGAGAGAGGGCACTACAAACTGGGGAAAACTTGCTGCTCATGAACAATTAAAGGTCCAACCTGTATCTGCAATGTATTGCTGATATAACCCATGGCTTTTATTATGAATTACATTTTGCCCATCTGATAAATTAAAACCTGTTCAAAATTAGATCTATAGAATCCTTGATAAATACTGCTTTATAAAATTGCTTGTTGTTAAATTAATATCTATAATTTTTTATATCAACCCACTCCACAACTGATAGGCAAATCTCACCTTCAGTATCTTATCTGACTATATGAAAAGCAAAAACATTTCTAATGTAAAAAGAGAACTATCCCCATTCTTAGACTACATCAAAACTATCAATTCAAAGTTTCTTACTCTAAAACTTCATGGGGATCCTTTAAAAAACTTTTATCCTCTCGCACGGTGTGGTCTGCACCATGCTCAACCAGTGAGCGCACCGGCCATCCCTATATAGGATCCAAACCCGTGGCCTCGGTGCTACCAGCGCCGCACTCTCCCGAGTGAGCCACAGGGCTGGCCCTCCATTTTAATTTTTTAAAGTAGGTACCCCAAAAAACTGCTTTTATGTAAGGAATATAAAATAACTTAGTATAAATTTTAATATTTTCTAAAAACCTATGAAATATTCTAAGTATATAGAAGTCTTACACCATACACTATTCCAGTGAAGAATCCCACATACCACCCAACAAACAAGAAAAAAAGGAAACTAACATTCATCAGACACCAGTTTTATATGCCAGGTGCCATATTTTGCCATTTTTACATTAACTCATTTAATTTTCATCACCGGGGATGTAGGTGTTATCCCCATTTTTCTAGAGTTGTGTTATTTACCCACAGTCACATTGCTAGGATTAAAACCCAGTTCAGTCTGGTTCAAATTTGTCTTCTCTTCACTATATACTAAATTATAAAGACTTGCCTTCTTAAAATTTTTCCTGTAACAAAGTCAAGGGCTAGGATAACATGGCAAGGCTCCTATATAGAACTCTGGGGGGTTATTTAAAATCAAACAATGATACCTATATAAACACAAGTTATAAATATCATGGATTCTAGACACCCATCTAATATTTTCCTGAGTAACTAGGAGAGGCACAAATACAATATATCTACATATCATTGTTCATACTGTGCATGTCTCAAACTATTAAGTCTAATATTAACAGAGAATTCAATTTTGCAAATCCAGATTTTTCCTTGTCTTTATTATGATCTATACACAAAACTGATCAGATACACTCAAAGTGTACAAAAGAAAAAGAGATAAGAAAAACAAGAGTAAAGAGGTTAGGTACAAAGAAAATATATATATATTTTGTCCAACTATACCTTTCTTCTAGAACCTAAACAGGAAAATGACTTAGCCTCACTTTCTGTATTGTTTACACATTTAAAAATTTGATGACTATCTTAGATTTTTTTTTATATTCTTATTTTTTGTTGAAAAGCAAACCAAGCCACTCCTCAGTAGAACTTCATTCCAGGCAAGCCAAGTAAGCTAAAATATAAAATTTATATGGTTTTCCATGCAAAACCATTTAGGAGTAAAGGGGCACAATGTATGTAACTTACCCTTATCTGGTCCAGGAAAAAAATATTTTGTGTGTATGATAAAGAGCAAACGATAAATGGGTAAAATGGTGACAGGTAAATCTGAGTAAAGGACACAAGGATGTTCTTTCTATTATTCTTATTCTTGCAATTTTTTTGTAAGCTTGAAATTATTTCCAAATAAAAAGTCAAAACCTTAAAATTAAATGGCATGCTATTTGAAATTAATAATACATACTTGGATTATACAGCAACATTTTTAGAAATAAAAAACATTATTTTTTAAAGGGAAAACGCAGTGATTTGTGAGGAAATATGCACCATATCATACCACCTAATCACCATTTCGGAGTAAATTTCGAAATACACTGTCATGTAATGAAATGTGGCAATGGTGACTTGAGTTGAAACCATAACAGGGGGGAGAAAAAAGCACACACACCACACAGTTTGGCATAACGACTTCGAAAATTTAATACAGGCCTGCTGCAAAAAGCAGCAAATCTACAATTCAAGTGATATGATATCTCTTGTTTGCAGTAAAATACAGACAAACTGAACAATGGAAAACTTGCCTTATTACAAAACAATAGAGATGCAGAGTAAGTCTTGGTTTTGACGTTTTATTAAATAAGATTTTTTCCACTACTGCTCAATTCACAATAGTATATTCGAACCATCTTAAGAAAGCTAGGACGGGGAAGAAATACCCTACTGGAGAAATGTGACAATCTTTTCTCCTACAAGGTTACTAACAACCTGCCTGCCCATTACGATTTTGATTTACAGTGTTCACATGCTTTCCTAAAACACAGCATGCATCAGAAGCCAAGTAATGCTCAGCAAAAGTTCACCAAAATTGTGAAATCCATATTTTCAGTAAACAGTGAAATCTCTATCCTTTCTGCAGGATCCACCCACTTTAAAAATCTCTCAATAAACTCCCGGGTCTACCCTAATTGGATGTTCCTTCCCTACAAGCAAGTAGTTCTTAACCTTTGAAGCGGGGGGCAGGGAACACATCACGACAAATATGGACCCTTTTCCAAAGAAAATTATTCACAAATGCAAAATTCGGCACATACTTCCAAGCACTTCAGAACCCCACGGCCATTATCACCGCCCCCTCCCTAAGAATCCCCGCTCTGCGTTCTCCCCTCAGTCGCTTCTGCGGAACACCCCCCTCACCACAGTCCCCGGCTCGCCGTGGAGAGGCTGCAGTCCCTGCCCTCAAACAGTGGATTCCGTAACCGAGCTTTGTCTCTTCGCTCAACTCCCTTCACCCCGGCAAGGTCACTACTGCCAACTACCCCTTTAAACCGAGCCACCATGGTAGTAGTAAGAGCCACGGCAGGGCTGGCCTGTCATAGGATACATTTCGTCCCCTCGGCCCCACCTACCTTGCCCATTTCGGCGCCTTACGTCTTCACCACTTGCCCATTATACAGAAATAGCCGCCACCACCACCCCCCGGGGCGCCCCAGCC
>NW_007726189.1:685986-687853 GCF_000696425.1 Galeopterus variegatus | reverse complement strand
TCCCCGGGCCCTCGGGAGCGAGGGTGACCGAGTGCGTTGGAGTGCGCCCCGTCTGCAATCTCCACGGCCCCGGCGCGGCTCACAGTCCCCCCCTCGGCTGCAAAGGGTGGGTCTGGAGCAGCCCCTTCCACACCTGCGCTCGGCAACTTCCTCCCCCGCCCAGCTGACCGTCTGCTGTCTCTAGACGGCGGCCCGTGCCCCGATTCCCCGCCGCTACCTTCCCCAGGCCGTCTGGCTGCCCTCCTCTGCTGTGCTGGGGACGCGCGACCATCCCGGGTGTGCTCCAGCCGCCGCTGTGCGACGCGCGGTCTAGCGGATCCTGCACCTTTCCAGACTGGGGGGAGGGGACGGAGGGAGGTTAGTTCACTGTCTCGCCCAGAAAACACCAGTGATCAGTAATCACCTGCTTTCAAAGATCGGAGGCGTGGCCAAGCATCCTCCTCGACCAAAAAAAAAAAAAAATCGTATTTGCTCACACGAAAAAGAAATCCCTGGAACCAAAAAATGAAGATCATCTTAAAACAGCGCCCTAGATCCTAGATTTTTGAGGCAACAGTGCCAGAAAACTCAAATTCTTGATTCGTCCTGGTTTTGATCTGGGTTACTTATGTCCAGATAAGTTCAACCCAGTTAAGCCCAATGAAATTCAACACTTCATTTAGTAAATGGAACCAAAAATAATCTGATAATAAAAGAAGTCTAGAAGTAGAACTATTACTGTGTTTTCATGGACTTATCCATTTGCATTATTATTCCTAGGGTTCCTTCCCAGTATTGCTTGTCTGTCTGAGAAATGTCTACCAGGCCTATGATTTCAGTCGTCATCTAAAACCAACAGTTCTGTCTACAACTGAGGAGACAGTGTGTGTGGTGTTAAGAGCAAGGGCTCCAGAATGAGATAACCAAGGCTGGTTATCCACTCGGTAACAGGGAGGGACACCATGGACGCGTTACTTACCCTATGCTCAGTTTAGTCTTTTGTTCAAGAGGAGACTAAATGTGATAATATGTATTTAAATGCAATAATATATGAAAAGCCCTTTAAACAGGGCCTGGCATGTGGTAAGTCTTCTGTGGTACAGTATTCCTAAAGCTACACCTTCCTCCTAGAACTGGTTTCTATGCTCCTTTCCTCTTTTTCAACTCTGCTGGTTTCCTCAAATTGAACATGTCACATTCTCCCTCCGTCTGCACCACTCCTTGAGTAATGACTTCTAGCTGCTGAATCCTAGCACCAGGTCCACATTCAAACACTGTTGAGTGTTTTGAGTGAATACATGTCCTCCACACCCGCCATACCAAGGGACAAGACTCCCACCTCTGTTCATTTCCGCAGACTATTCCCTTTCCCCCTGAAGTTCTTTCTCCCCTCACCGGATGAACAAATCATCTTTCAAGCCATTCAAAAACCAGCTTCTTGGTCCGGCCCGGTGGGGCACTGCTACAGTGCACCGCTTGAGAGCGCGGTGGCGCTCCCGCCGAGGGTTTGGATCCCACATACAGACCGGTTCCCGCTCACTGGCTGAGCGAGGTGCGGGAGCAACACCGAGGGTTGTGATTCCGTTGCCGGTCCCGGTCCGGTGCGGGCGTGACACTGAGGGTTGCAATCCGTTGCCGGACAGGAAAAAAAGACAAAAAAAAGGGGGGAAAAAAAAAAAAACAGCTTCTTGAGAGGCATTCTCTCTCTCTCTTTGTTTTTGAGACTGGGCAGAATGGGGATCTAAACCCTTGACTTTGGTATTTTAACATCACGCTGTAACCACCTGAGCAAACCAGCCAGCCCTCTACTGGTTCTGCATTTAAAGGAAAAAAAGAGGAAACAAAAAAAAAAAAAAAAAAAAAAGAAGAAAAAGAAAAACAAAAAAAC